>NC_079212.1:47401178-47421084 GCF_029633865.1 Lampris incognitus | reverse complement strand
CAGCCAAAATGACCAGAAATCAACAATCATAATTCAGTGTAACCCAAATCCTATTTCAATATAACCGTACTGTAGTTACTATAGTATAGTATAGTATAGTATAGTATAGTATAGTATAGTATAGTACAGTAGTATGGTAGTATAGTATAGTAGTTTTGCTCGACTGCGGTGGAAGGATGACGATGACAGTAGTTACATGGATGGAGGGATTGCATTTATATATCGCTTTTCTATCTGCAACTGCCACTCAAAGAACTTAGATAAAATAATGGCATAATAAAAATAAAATAAAAAATAAGAGAAAAGAAAAGAAATAATAAATAACAATAAAACAAACAAACAAACAAACAAACAAACAAATAATACATAAATATAATAAATAATAAACAAATAAAATAAAAAATAAGTAAATAAATAATAAACCGCAACCCTGAGAGCAGGATAAGCGGTTAAGACAATGGATGGATGGCTAATAAATAAATAAACAAATACATAAAATAAATAAATAAATAAAGTGTGCACGCCAGCCTATATGGATCGACATATAAAAAAAAGAAAAACAATATGTACGTACACTACCGTTCAAAAGTTTGGGATCACCCAAACAATTTTGTGTTTTCCATGAAAAGTCACACTTATTCACCACCATATGTTGTGAAATGAATAGAAAATAGAGTCAAGACATTGACAAGGTTAGAAATAATGATTTGTATTTGAAATAAGATTTTTTTTACATCAAACTTTGCTTTCGTCAAAGAATCCTCCATTTGCAGCAATTACAGCATTGCAGACCTTTGGCATTCTAGCTGTTAATTTGTTGAGGTAATCTGGAGAAATTGCACCCCACGCTTCCAGAAGCAGCTCCCACAAGTTGGATTGGTTGGATGGGCACTTCTTTGAGCAGATTGAGTTCTGGAGCATCACATTTGTGGGGTCAATTAAACGCTCAAATGGCCAGAAAAAGAGAACTTTCATCTGAAACTCGACAGTCTATTCTTGTTCTTAGAAATGAAGGCTATTCCATGCGAGAAATTGCTAAGAAATTGAAGATTTCCTACACCGGTGTGTACTACTCCCTTCAGAGGACAGCACAAACAGGCTCTAACAGGTACTATTTAATGAAGATGCCAGTTGGGGACCTGTGAGGCGTCTGTTTCTCAAACTAGAGACTCTAATGTACTTATCTTCTTGCTCAGTTGTGCAACGCGGCCTCCCACTTCTTTTTCTACTCTGGTTAGAGCCTGTTTGTGCTGTCCTCTGAAGGAGTAGTACACACCGGTGTAGGAAATCTTCAATTTCTTAGCAATTTCTCGCATGGAATAGCCTTCATTTCTAAGAACAAGAATAGACTGTCGAGTTTCAGATGAAAGTTCTCTTTTTCTGGCCATTTTGAGCGTTTAATTGACCCCACAAATGTGATGCTCCAGAAACTCAATCTGCTCAAAGAAGTGCCCATCCAACCAATCCAACTTGTGGAGCTGCTTCTGGAAGCGTGGGGTGCAATTTCTCCAGATTACCTCAACAAATTAACAGCTAGAATGCCAAAGGTCTGCAATGCTGTAATTGCTGCAAATGGAGGATTCTTTGACGAAAGCAAAGTTTGATGTAAAAAAATCTTATTTCAAATACAAATCATTATTTCTAACCTTGTCAATGTCTTGACTCTATTTTCTATTCATTTCACAACATATGGTGGTGAATAAGTGTGACTTTTCATGGAAAACTTAAAATTGTTTGGGTGATCCCAAACTTTGAACGGTAGTGTACATGTATGTAACTGGAAAACAGAACATAGGTCTAAGTGTGTGTACCCATCGCAACCCAAACACAACTTTTTGTGCACCTGCAACCGACCGACCGACGGTGACAGAATAAAGACGGCCTGCAGAAGCACTCAGAAACTCTCAACTTTACTGGCTGAGCATATACAAGTGTGGCTGATGCTCTGAAAATACCACTACATGCCAATCTGAGGCCAAACACACACTCCAACAAGTACACAGTAAGTACACTGAAACACACAGGAACAACACCCAAAGGCAGAAAGGGACGGCCACACACACACACGCACACACACACACACACACACACAGAGTGAGACATCCTATTCCCATGTCTGCAGTGAGCAGTAGGTTAGTGACCTGTGACACCGGGGGAAGCAGGAGCTGGAACAGCTGCTGTAATGAAGGCAGCAGCAGAGGACTACAGTCATGCTTACATAACACACTTACACGCATCTACACGCACTTTTAAAGCACGCACACACACACATGCACATACGTCCACACGTGCAGCGTTCTCACACTCGCACGCGATTTTCATGCACGCACAAGAACATGTATGCAAGACACAAATACCAGCATACGTGCACATACAGAAATAAACACACACACACACACACACACACACACACACACACACACACACACACACACACACACACACACACACACACACACACACAGAGGATGCCAGAGTGCTGTACCAGGAGATGTTCCTGCTCCTTCCCTGGTTTCGGCCTGTTTGTTTGGCTGCAGGAAGAGGGCTAGGGCCTGTGTATATCTCATTGTGCAGGGACGGAAATTACACAGGCTTGAACTTGGGGGTGTGTCTGGCCAGTGTGGGCATTTGTGTGCTGCACATGTTGCTGTACGCCAACCAAATTTCTCTTTCTTTCTTGCGTCCCCTTCTTTCTTTCTCTCGCACCCCGTTCGTCTCTCAGCGCAAGACGAGAAACGACGTCAGTGTCAAGTTTTTGCCGAGTGCCGTGGCCTTGGCATGGCCGCGGACATCAACAGGAAGGAAGAGGACGAGATAATGAGCTAAAAAGAGCCATGTCTTGTTTCACTCTGACTGAAGCTGAAGGAAACAGGCCTCTGCTTAAACCTCACATATCAAATAACTCAGTGGGCAGTGTGCCAGCATGACACAAATTGCTCTCTCTCTCTCTCTCTCTCTCTCTCTCTCTCTCTCTCTCTCTCTCTCTCTCTCTCTCTCTCTCTCTCCCCCTCTATCTCTCTCGCTCTCTCTCTCTCATCTCTCTCATCTCTCTCCTCTCTCTCCACTCTCTCTCTCCCTTTCCCCCTCTCTCTCCATCTCTCTCCCACTCTCTCACTCTTGCTTTTCCCTCTCTCTTTCCTTCTCTTGCTCTTGCTTGCTCCTCTCTCTCGCTTCTCTCTCCCTCGCTCTTTCTCCTCTCTCTCCCCCCTCCCCCCCCCCCCTCTCTCTCGGGAATAAAATCAAAACAAGCACACCAGAAGACAGCAACATGTAATTACATCAGACTCGTACATGTAAACACAGCAGACACAATCACAGCGTAAAGCCCTGTGTGGAGCAGCAAGAGAGTAAACATGTGCACGATCAACAGGAAGTCTGCGGACATACAAACGGCCCTATCTCCTTTCCTCTTCAAACCAGCCCTGTCACTCTGCAACGTCATGGTTCATTTCTGATCATCTCGTCACCATGGTAACTGATTGCCTCCTCGCATTGTCAGATCGAACTCTTTTACTCTTCCCTTCCCCACTTTCCTCTCCATTGTGTGCCTTTTTCAGAGAGTGCAGGCAGTTCTTTCTGTCTGCACAGTCCCATCTCTCTTCCTCGCTCTGCCCCTCTGGATGAGCCAGGGTACTTTAAACATGACTCACACTTTACATTTTATGACTAAAATGTACAATAAATCCGTTTGTGTTAAACACATCCCGCTTACAGTCGGAGCAACAGCAGGTTGGAGGGTCTTGCTGGAGACCACAGCATCGGTGATGGACATATACGTTGTGCGGGGTTCAACATGCAAACTTCCTGTTCCTCTCTTTGCCAGTTTCTCCACCCACAGTGAGACATCGTGCTCATGCTACCCAGAGAACCGGGGTTACAGAAGTAACCTAAAGCTCTGTCGATCCCTCAGCGCTGCCGCTGTCTTTCTCTTGTTACCCCTACTTTATTCAACCCCACCGCTTTCCAACCCCAATCCCCCCCACCTGGGAGGGCTCTCCCTTCGCTCACTCTGACGTTCCCAACATGCCTGGCTCTTGTTTAGCCCACGGTGCCATCTCTCTCTCTCTCTCTCTCTCTCTCTCTCTCTCTCTCTCTCTCTCTCTCTCTCTTCTCTCTCTCTCTCTCTCTCTCTCTCTCTCTCTCTCTCTCTCTCTCTCTCTCTCTCTCTCTCTCTCTCTCTCTCTCCATGCCCCACCCTGTTCTGAGTGAGTGAGGGGCTTTGCGCCGTCTCTCTTCCATCTATTTTGCACTTTCTTTCCCTTTATATCTCTCCATCCTGAGCTGGGAACTCTCCCTCTCTCTTTCTATCATGCACTAATGTCTCTATCTCTCTCTCTTGCTCCATGCCTGAGAGTGAGGGGGCCTGCAGCAGGGGTGTGTTACGCCAGAACAAACACACCACACCAGATTCCTTCTCCCCAGGCCAACACTTACACACTTACTTCCTGCAAGCACTGCTCCACCTCTCTCCCCTCCATCTCTCGATGTCTCTACTCTCACCCCATGCCTCATGCTCACTCTCTTCCCCTTCTTCCCTACTCGTTCCCTCACTTTACCTCTTTCTCTCTCTCCCTTTGAGAAGCTTCCCAGGCTTTTTGCCTCATTCTTTTCATCTGCCCTTACCCCATTTACTTTTTATCCTTCCCCCTTCTGAAGTTTCTAGGTCCCTTCAATTCTTCCTTTTCTCTCTCCCTCCCTCTCTTTTCCCGGTTCTCCACTTGCGCATCCATCTTCGTTTTCCTTCCCTCCCCCTTACTTTCTCTCTTCCCCTTCCTCCCGCTACCATTCCTTTCCTCTTTATGTTGTACCCCCCCCCCGCCATTCATTTGTTGTCAATATTTCCAGGCACTCTTCCTTTTCTTTTCAAATTGCTTCACCGGCCCTGAAACGACCTTCCTCCCTGTCTTCCTCCCACCTCGCTCACATCCTGCGAATGTTCCTCAAAATTCCCTCATTCACTCCACCTTTCCTCTCCGTGTTGACCCTCCATCTTAATAACAATAACAATGGCGGAGAGCCCGAAGAACATTCAATCAAGTGCCTGGAAACGTGTCATTAAGTGGATTACCAACTCCCTCCATCCACTTGAAGTCCTTCACACGTCTCCTTGCGGAGTGACAAGAGACACAAGGGACGAGACAAACACATAAAAAGGAGTATTTCACTGCTTGCTCCGTCCATTTCAAGTTATTTGACTGTCGTATTTTTTGTGAATATGTACACAACATCACTATTACTGTTGTTGCGCTGATGTCTGAATTTTGGTAAGAGTAACAGGACTGAAGTCTTACTTTCTTCATAACTCATTTGTCGCTTGTTTCTTTCACTCCAGCCTCCCCTTTAACCCAACTCAAACCCTGCCCCTCCCTTCTCCCCTCTTGTCCCCCCACTCCTTCCCCTCCACCCCCCCTTCCAGGTGGGTCCAGCTGGCCTGACTCAGGGTCCCCCGACCCCCAACCCTCTCTTCCTGACCCCCAACCCCACCTCCTCCATCCCAACCTTTCTAACTCTCTACAGTCCTCTCTTAAGTCGGGCTCCACCCTCCATCTCTCTCTCTGTCTCTTACGGCTGTGCAATAATTCAGTCTTATCCTTTATTGTTTATCATTGGCATTGCATCAGGATAAAATTCAGATATTCATATCGTCATACTCAAGTTTGTCATCTAAATAAATGGTAACAAGAATCAATTAACCAACGTTTCTCACAAAATGATGTCTGACATGTTTGAGGGGGGATGATTTGAAACCTAGTTTTGCTTTATTTTATTTCACACCACAGAACAGTCCAGTGGGATGAACCTCAGCTGGATTCTCCCGTATTGTGTAAAACCCCCTATAATTATTCATTGTGACATTTCCTATGTTACCCAGCACTACTGTCTCGCCATCTTTTCTCACCCCTTCTCCTTCCTCTCTAGTCCTTCATCCTTCCTCTAATAGTTGCTGCAGCAGGCCTAGGCCCCGCCCCCTTCCCCGGCCTTTGATCCAGCTAAACCAAAAGGGGGCATAGCTAATGGATAATGAACAGCTCCTCCCCCCCACTGTGTGGCTGCAGAGCGGTGGGCTCTGAGAGGGGTGAGGCCGGGCTAACCAGAGGACAAATTAGCAGCTGTGCTTATGCTGAGAGACAAGGAGAATTTGTGTTTGTGCATGAGGATATGGAATCAGGGAAATAAAATGCTGTTTTCCCAAGCCCACAGCAGCACAACACAAAAACAAAAACACATTCAGAAACTACAAGAGCACACATCCAAACTAACACATACTATATCCAAACTAAACAAACAAAAATCACTGTACAAGGGAACGAACGCCAGCCAGGATGACTGTCGGACCTGCTGGTCTGCATGGGCTAGCAGTTAGCTTAGCCCGCCCCACTTCCACATCCTATCAGACCACCCTTGGTGCTTCCTCCTTGGGTGCAGATCCAGGCAGGGGCTGTGGTCCTTGGGCCCACCGGATGCAGCAGACCAGTTTCCCCCAGCTGATCCAGCGCCAGCTCTCCTAGCCAGACACCCTCGACACACCTCCCTGCACTCCACACGACGACACCAAAAACACCACAGTCAACGCCAGGTGAGGCCGCCGCCAGACCGCAGTCGGTGTTATCGGAACTGTCGGTCTGCATGGGCTAGCAGTTACCATAGCCTGCCCCGCTTCCGTGTCCTGTCAGACTGCCCTCGGTGTTTCCTCCTCGGTCGCAGCTCCACAGGGCCGTGGTCCCTGGGCCCACAGGACGCAGCAGACCAAGCTCTCCCAGCCGATCCAGCGCCAGCTCTCCCAGCCATCAAATGAAGACAAAACTTAAATGCAGACGTGGACAAAGACACTGCATGGATGGTACTGGGTGAGGCCGCCGCAAATGTGCATTCGTGCCACCATTTTATGTGACCATAAAAGTGTCTGGGTTGTCACTATGTAAAAGCGGTGCAGGAGGAGGCAAGGGGTGGACAGATGCATATCTAAAGCAAGTTATTGAACAACAGTGGAACAGAGAAAACCCTACAACAGCAAGCGCACACACCTACACACAATTTACTACCTATGATCGTTATTTACCATGTGTGAGCTGAATCCCGTGTAGACCCAGGTTATTTGCCTGTGACCTAACAGTCCCTCGAGCCTGATGGGAAAGCCAATGAGAAGGTGCTGAACACTGGTCCTTACCATATGCTCATCAACAGCGTAACGAGTGGCAATTGTGAGTGTGGAGGGGGGTACCTAAGAGGGGCCTAACGAGAAGGCAGTGATGTCTTATTAATAAAAGTAATATACAAGGGTGTAATCTTAACTGATTTACGATGCTAAACCTTGTTGCCCTTTTCATGGTATTAACATGTAGCTAGCTCGCTCTAACTTCCACCAAAAATTGCTTACCCAGACTTTGATTTAAAAAAAATTGCACTTAAATGAGTCATCTTTTCACACATTTATTTACATTTAAAAATTAGATACTTAATTTGAATGCCCACAGTGATTTGTAAAGTGTCACTTTTTGTTGTTCTTTAAGCTGTATATAGCTTATCTCTCATTTTGTTGCAGCTTAGTTTTTTTGTTTATGAAGGCCAATTTTGTGATGTCTCTTTTAGGGCAATCCAATAGCTCCTGAAATTCATTATACCTTTAAGATGTACCAGGTTCAAGTCAAGTCAGTTTTATTTGTATAGCCCAATACCATCCATCCATCCATCCGTTATCTGAACCGCTTATCCTGCTCTCAGGGTCGCGGGGATGCTGGAGCCTATCCCAGCAGTCATTGGGCGGCAGGTGGGGAGACACCCTGGACAGACCGCCAGGCCATCATAGGGCCACCACACCACACCACACCACACCACAAACACACACATTCATACCTAGGGACAATTTAGTACGGCTAATTCACCTGACCTACACGTCTTTGGACTGTGGGAGGAAACCGGAGCCCCTGGAGGAAACCCACGTAGACACGGGGAGAACATGCAAACTCCACACAGAGGACGACCTGGGACGACCCCCAAAGTTGGACTGCCCCGGGGCTCGAACCCACGACCTTCTTGCTGTGAGGTGACTGCGCTAACCACTGCGTCACTGTGCCGCCTACCCCAATACTACAAATTACAAATTTGCCTCAGGGGGCTTTACAGCAACACAACATCCTGTCCTTGGACCCTCGATAAGGAACAACCCCCCCCCCAAAAAAAACAAAAACAAACAACAAAACTTCAACAGGGAGGAAAAATAGGAAGAAACCTCAGGGAGAGCAACAGAGGATGAATCTCTCTCCCAAGACGGACATATATGCAATGGCTGTGTATACAGAATAAAACACAAATTTCAGAATACAACCTTGAGACTTTTAGACATGTGTCCTAGGTAAGAAGTTGCATCATATGCAGACATACAGAATACACTGAAAAGAAAATCACAGAGAAAGGAACACAGGAGCGATTCCTCATTAGCATCCTGGGAACATCTCTTTAAGCAGTCAGTCTGGTTGGTTGTGACCACATATTGTATAACAATGGTTAAAACCTCTCTCAGCTGAGGTTTCTGGTTTATCATAACCGTCAGATATGACCGCCTGCTGCCTCTGTGTCACGTTCCAGACACCAAGAGGAGCGCTAGTGGAGACATTCCCAATCCCTACACCAGCCTGAGGCTCTTTTAACTGCACATGTTGGAAAGCCGTGAGATGGCGAGTCACCATATTGTCTATTTATGTGTCTTTTGGCTTTTTCTGTCAGACACCGAATACCAAACAGTGAACAGTGGAAGGTATGTACAGTAAAAGCAGACTGAACCAAATCAGGGTGAAATAGCAAGACTGTTTTTTTCACATTCATTTACTTCACTGCTAAACGATGGGTGTTTGTGCTTGCTCCTGGTCACCGTGTTCAGGACTTTGATCGACGAGCTCCGGTAAGGAGAACAAGCCTTACTATACGACGGTGTTTTTTTGTGCTGTTATTCCACCTCAACAGGTGTTTCTAGTTTAGTCACCTGTGAAGATGGTGAAGGAGTGAAGATGGAAGATGGCAGGACAAAATCGCATTTGCAGTGGCCTCACCCAGTACCGGTGTGGGAAGATGGCAGTGTGAATTCACGTTTGTGGCAGCCTCACCCAGCACTGTCCATTTAATGTCTTTGTCCACGTCTGCATTTAAGTTTTGTCTTGATTTGATGGCTGGGAGAGCTGGCGCTAGATCGGCTGGGAGAGCTTGGTCTGCTGCATCCTGTGGGCCCAGGGACCATGGCCCTACCTGGAACTGTACCCGGTCTGACAGGATGTGGAAGCGGGGCAGGCTAAGTTAACTGCTAGCTCATGCAGACCGGCAGTTCCGATAACACCAAGAGTGGTCTGGCGGTGGCCTCACCTAGCCTTAGCTGTGTTTTTAGTGTCGTCGTGTGGAGTGCGGGGAGGTGTGTCGAAGGTGTCTGGCTGGGAGAGCTAATGTTGGATTGGCTGAGGGAGCTTGGCCTGCTCCGTCCTGTGGGCCCAAGGACCACGGCCCTGACCGGAGCTGCGACCGAAGTCAGGATGCGGAAGCGGGGCAGGCTAAGCTAACTGCTAGCCCATTCAGACCGGCAGTTTCGACAGTCATCCCTTCTGGCGTTCGTTCTCCTGGACAGTGATTTTTTTTGCTTAGTGTAGATATATGCGTTAGCTTGGATATATGTGTTCTTGTAGTTCTTTAGTTCTTGTAGTTTTTGGATATATGTTTTTGTGTTGCACTGCTGTGGGCTGGGGAAACGATGTGTCATTTCATTTCATGTGCAAAAGTGCATGAAATGAAATGACAAAGTGTTTCTGATTCTGAACTAGGATGTAGATGGTGCCAGCGGCGTTTTGCAGTGTCTACCATTGTACAAATTATCACGTACATCAGACTAACTCTCAGATTTTTCGAACAGATCCTGGGTGTCTGTCTATAAACCAGGACATGTTATCATTTTTTTTGGAAAACTGGACGTCTTCTGCTCCAAACTGTTTATTTATGAAGACAGTGGGACATCAGAAGGTAACAGGGAAACCTGGGCCAGCAGCGGTGCATATGGTTCCTAACTTGGGGTGAGGGATAAACAGCAGACTATCTCTTGGGCTCTGCACAAACCCTCCGAAACTTCAACAGGATTAGAAAAACAACAACAACATGAAAACAAGTCTGACAGGCAAGCAGAAGCATTGGTAAATCACGTCTCTGAATGACTTAGTGGCTTAAACATATGGATGTCTACCATTTCATGACATTTTATAAGACATTTTATGGGATTTATAAGATTTACCTGGCTTATATCTACACATAACTACCCTTCTTCAAACAGAGCCGCATGTCTAATGCCGCCTAACCATGACAAGGTGGGCTGGCTCGAACTTCATGAGAAAACCAGAAAGCACCCAGCTGACCACGGGGGATTTCAAGGCCCCGGCTTAAGCAGAAATAACGTCTGCGCGGGAAAGACCTCGATCCTCCCGGACTTAACAGTCTCCGCTCGCTCCATTTCATACGTTCTTCATCTGTTTCTATTTGTGAGGCCCTCTAACAAAACATTCATCTGTGTTTTGCTTCCCCCCCCCCCCCCATTTTCTCATTAATCTGCCCATACTTTTTCTTTCTTTCTTTCTCTCTCTTGTTCTCTCCCTTTGTTCCCACACTTTTTATTTTGCCCCCAAAAGCAGAGAAAGTTCCTTCCCCCCCGGTCTCTGTGTCTCTCTGAGAGAGAGAAGGGCCATCCCGGAGGCGACCAGGTCACATGGGTCCCTGGAGTGGAGCTGTAATGACCGAGTGGGTCGCAAACACCCTGTAATGGAGCTAGGGTCAACAGCAACCGCAACGGAAACACACACACACACACACACACACACACACACACACACACACACACACACACACACATATGCAAACAAATACACACAAACACGCACGTGCACGCATGTATGTACCGAGATGGGGGATGCGGACGAGATAAAAGATTCGCACCAGCAAAAATGCACACACGCACGCACAGAATAATCCTCCCATCCACACCCCGCTCCCTCCTTCCAAGCCAAACAAGGGCTCAAGAGACAAAGCAGGACGAAAATAAACAGAGGTAAATAAACAGAGTGGGAGGACATCAGCCGATGGAGATCGGGAGAGATCAACAATGGAAAAAAATCTCCTGTGAACCAGCCAACATGGGACCTTATTACAGATCTTGGTGCTTCCCTCCGTCGCCGCCCTCCTTGTGGTCGAGCAGTCCTCAACTCTCGTCCCTCAGGGATGAGAGAGAGAGAGAGCTGAGGACTGGGCATGTCCATTTCCAAAAGCACAGCATGGCATGTCCCCTCTTCTTTTTATATCTAAAAATGCCCTTTAGCGCCACCAGACAATGAGTTCATTTTTACCCTCACAACACACACATAGTTCCTCTCATGCCATTCAAGTCCAGACTTCTGGATTTAGACATAAGGGATGCTAGGAGATCGACTTGGTAAGAGACAGTTACGAGATAAGAGGCAAAGGTGACAATAAAGTGATGTTATGCTGCTGTGATATTAGGATTAGGATTGGGAGTCTATAACTTTTCCTAACCTTTATTAGCTGGGATCCAAAATGCATCACGGACCTGTTTATGATAGGAAAGTATAAAGACATAGACATTCGGTCCTTGTATAACCAAAGTGAGGGCTGTGTCTGCATTCTCGGCACAAAGTCAAACACGTTTTCGGTGGGTGTCGGACTCCGCCAAGGTTGTCCCTTGTCTCCAATTCTGTTTGTGATATTCATGGACAGGATCTCAAGGAGTATGTCCGTTTTGAGAACCTCAGAATTGCATCTCTGCTCTTCGCAGATGTGTTTTTGTTGGCTTCATCAGAACGTGACATCCAGCGCGCACTGGGGTGGTTTGCAGCTGAGTGTGAAATGGCCGAGATGAGAGTCAGCACCTCCAAGTCTGAGGCCATGGTTCTCTACCGGAAAATGGTGGATTGTTCCCTCCGGGTTGGGGATGAGTTGTTGCCTCAAGTGAAGGAGTTCAAGTATCTCGGGGTCTTGTTCATGAGTGAGGGTAGGAGGGAGGAGGAGATTGACAGGCGGATTGGTGCAGCATCAGCAGCAATGCAGACGTTGTACCAGACCGTTGTGGTGAAGAGGGAGCTGAGCTGGAAGGCAACGCTCTCAATTCACCAGTCAGTCTTTGTTCCAACCCTCACCTATGGTCACGTGCTTCGGGTAGGGACCAAAGTGAGTTTCCTCCGTAGGGTATCTGGGCTCAGCCTTAGAGATAGGGTGAGGAGCTCGGACATCCGGAGGGAGCTCGGCGTAGAGCCGTTGCTCCTTCACATCAAAGGAGCCAGTTGAGGTGGTTCGGGCATCTGATTAGGATGCCTCCTGGGCGCCTTCCTTTGGAGGTTTTCCTGGCATGTGCAACTGGGGGAGACCTCGGGGTAGACCCAGAACTTGCTGGAGGGACTACATGTCCAATCTGGCCTGGGAACGTCTTGGGATTCCCCAGGAAGAACTGGAGGGCGTTGCTGGGGGGAGGGCCGTCTGGAGTGCCCTACTTAGCTCGCTGCCACCGCAACCCGACCCTGGAGAAGCAGCTGATGACCAGATGAGATGAGATGAGCATAAAGACAAGGGACAAACCAGTAACAGCATTTAGGGAGGCGCCAATCGCAACTTTATATGTTAAGATGTGATTTGCACTTATCAGTGCTGACTCCAGCTTGTTCATCTTCAGCTGCATCATAGTTAATAACTTCATTTGTCATAAGATAAAAGCCACCATGACAAGAAGTCATTACAAGTACACAAGATGAATCACCGTTACTGCTACAGACATGTGTTCAAAACCACTCTGGCCTGCCGGGTCCCACAGCGAGGGCTGACGGTCTTTGAGAACCTTGACACCAGAGATATCCACACTGTCTGTCTCTTCTGGTTGTGTTCGGGGCAGAGAGACCAGTTCCACTGACCAATTAGCCAGGATTATCCCCAATCAAGTACACACACACACACACACACACACACACACACACACACACACACACACACACACACACACACACACACACACACACACACACACACACACACACACACACTCAGAGAGGACTGGCAGAGTCCCAGCCCGGCTAAGCTACCTGTCACGCTTATGGTTTTAATTCTCATCAACATTGCATTGGCTCATTCACTCGTTCACTCCTTTGCATAGACACAAAAACACAAACACACACACAGACACACACGCACACATAACTTGAACTCTAAACAGTCCCAGCCTATCTGGACAATTAGCAGGGCTGTCTATGATAGAGCGGTGACTCCTCAGCAGCTCGAGAGCACATTCCCGATAACATCAGGACTTAACCATCCTGGCTGTGTGACTCACACCCACTGCACGAGAACGACTGCAGAAGAAGAAGAAGAAGAAGAAGAAAAAAAGGCCTGCTTTTCACTACGAGGCCGCAGAGATCTAACCAGGACTTACTCATTACTGGTGTCCCTCCGTTTTCGCGGAAATGTTCCTGTGGTGCTTTTTGCAACTCACTTATAAGAAATGTACGCTGTCGTCTTGACTGGGGCAAATACATCATGTGCTTCTGATTGTGCTTTTCCCATCTGACACTGTGACCATTTCACAACGTCTTTTAGCGGTACTTATATTACTTGTCACTGTGTGAAACACACACACACACACACGCACACACACACACACCTCAACTGCTTGTGTGATATTGGACGAACAAAGCTTTTAAACTTGACCCTTGACCGTTTTGAGCCAGCTCCCATATTTGGCGAGGCCACATTTGCCCTTGATGTAGCTTCAAGCGCCATGGCAACATTAAAATAGCGGTCTATTCCATTGCCTACCAACACGGGGATCGCCGGTTCGAATCTACGTGTTGCCTCCGGCTTGGTCGGGCGTCCCCTACAGGCACAGTTGGCCGTGTCTACGGGCGGGAAGCCGGATGTGGGTATGTGTCCTGGTCGCTGCACTAGCGCCTCCTCTGGTCGGTCGGGGCGCCTGTTCGGGGGCGGGGGGAAGAACGTGATTCTCCCACGCGCTACGTCCCCCCAGCGAAACTCCTCACTGTCAGAAGCGGCTGGTGACTCCACGTGTATCGGAGGAGGCACGTGGTAGTCTGCAGCCCTCCCCGGATCGGCAGAAGGGGTGGAGAACGACCGGGACGGCTCGGAAGAGTGGGGGTAATTTGCCTAGTACAATTGGGGAGAAAAAAGAAAACTTGGCCTTGACCGTTTTGAGCCAGCTCCCATATTTGGCATGGCCGCGTTTGCCCTTGGTGTAGCTTAAAGCGCCGTGGCGACGTTAGAACCCTGAGCTTGGCGTTCAAAGTTCAGACTAACATTTAGGAACAGTCAGCTTGGGCCATGTTAGAAGTGAAACAGATGTTCCCACCACTGGGCGGTGACGGCGCTGCGGTAACTATGACGTCACATCACAGACTACCAGGAAGCGTTCTGACATGAAGGGTCCATCTGACAGGAAAGCAGATGGGCAGGAGGGATGTTGGGTCAGCTGTGACGCTGCCGCTGCTGTTCGCTTAGGAAAACACCAACAGAGAGAGAGTACACGGTGCGCTTCACCCATCCCTCCTTCCATCTCCTCATCCTCCCTCTCCTCTCTCTCTCCAAAGCAACGTAAGAGGAAAAGAGGCTCTTTAACCCGGATGAGGAAATGGATAAATCATTAAAGACAACATCGCAAAGGCGTCCGGGTAGTGAGGCGGCCTATTCTGTTGCCTACCAACACGGGGATCGCCGGTTCGAATCCCCATGTTGCCTCCGGCTTGCGGGCGGCCCTACAGACACAATTGGCCGTGTCTGAGGGTGGGAAGCCGGCTGTGGGTATGTGTCCTGGTCGCTGCACTAGCGCCTCCTCTGGTCGGTCGGGGCGCCTGTTCGGAGGGGAGGGGGAACCGGGGGGAATAGCGTGATCCTCCCAAGCGTTACGTCCCCCTGGAGAAACTCCTCACTGTCAGGTGAAAAGAAGCGGCTGGCGACTCCGCATGAATGGGAAGAGGCACGTGGTAGTCTGCAGCCCTCCCCGGATCGGGATCAGTCGTGTTAGGCTGAAACTCTTACTGCAAGATGGAAAATGAAGGAATGCTCGTGAAGCCAACTCGTGCAGAAAAATGTTGTAGCTCCTATGAAAAATTTAGTCTGATTTGATGACTTCTTGGACAACTGTCTTACTTCCACCTCTAAATTCACCTTAACCATTCCTAGAGCAAACGGAGCTCGGCCCCATCAACAGCTACCACGTGGACCCGGGTTTCGATTTTTCTTCAGAACTTCTCTGCAGAGCAGCCTCACGGACAACATGGCTTCCATCAACGAGGAGCAGAATTCAAACAATGTCAGAAACATGAGTCAAGCGGCAGAGTGCTTTGCCCCCCCCTCCCACCCCCATTCCTCTTCTCTTTCATCCGCTGTGTGTCGTCCATGTAAAACCGCGGTGGGTCTGGGGGTGAGGGCGCCCACCACGGCTGCACTGACGACTGGGTTAGCAAAACAGCGAGCGGGTCACGCTGCTCTTCTCCCCCTCCCTCCCCCCTCTTTAGTTCTCGCTCCTCTACCGTGCACCCCCCCCCCCACTCCCCCCAAAGGGCAGCCGGGCAACAAAACCTATTTTAACACGTTCGTGAGACAAATGGACCAGACAGATGAGCCGGACTCCGCATACCACAGAACAGGGATTCGGTGATTTCAGTCGCTGCAATACACGACCCGTGCCGTTCCAACACGGCAAGACAACACTATGCATGGCCAGGGCTCTGATGGTAAACCGTTTTCCCAATTAGTCGACCAGGCAGTTTCCACTGGCAAATGCTTCTGGAAGGGTCTGCAGGTCTTGATCACAAGACAAGATGGAAGCGAGAGACATCCTGGAGACGCTGATATTCAAGTTAGAAATGTAAGTCTAAACTCACTGCAAAGTAGCAGCACGTTTTTTAACACTTTGTCGTGTTTGTTGACTTAAGTTACTTGCAGCAGCGCAATGGAAAATCTGTGGAAATCAAGATTTTCTGCTCTAGAGCGACCGGGATTTCACTCCTACCTAAAACGACCATGGGCGGTCAAAATGACCGCCGGTTTTCAAACTCTATATCCTGTCAAGATAAATACCCACTACAGATATAAATGTATTACATATGTTAGTATGTCTGTCAGGAAACGACTGACACCCAAATTAACATTTAACAACTATAACGCTATTTTTAAACAATTTAAACTTCACATGATCCAACTTGAATAGCAACATTGAAAAAGTGAAAATATTACCTGAAAAACAAAACAGAAAACACATATTGCTAATCTAACGAACGTAACAAGGCCTATAAAATGTGAAATGTAAAAAAGAACTGAAAATAAATATTGAAGCAGTCCCAAACAACGACCGGAACTTAAAAACTACTAGAACGACCGTGGGTGTTTAAACTCTATATTCTGTCAAGACAATCGGATGATCCGCTGTGGCGACCCCTAACGGGAGCAGCCGAAAGTAGTAGTAGTAGATTCTGTCAAGACAAATACCCGGTTGAGATGTTAATGCATTACATATGTTAGTAAGTCTGTTAAGAAACTAACTGACACCAAAATTACATTTTAACAACTTTAATACTATTTTTCAAATGGGCCGCTGTCCAGCGCCTGTAAATACTGCAGCGACTCGGTGGTAGTCATGGCGCGTCTGTAATGGCGTCTGTAACCAGACATGTTGGACATAATCACAAATCGAGTTTAAACTATTTCTCTGCACTGGAGGGCGCTAGTGTGTTTCTAGGACAGAGCAACGAACTTCACGAAGGAAATGACGCCACCAACACGGGCCCATAAATAGTCACATGACGCGCAAATACGCGCGTCATTTTGACCGCTCGTGGTCGTTTTTGGTAGATCTTGTCATAACTTTTTTGTGCAATGGTCAAAAACTCATTTTAATGCCAATATATGTAATTTTATGAGCATTCAGGGAGCGGCAAGTCTGTATCCCCCCCCACAAATTATTAAACTTTGAGAATCCAAAACGGTCAAACTGACCGCCTTGGTCGTTCATAACAGCAAAGGAAGAAACTCGGCACGCCACCTAACAGACAAATAAGTGATGAACAGTTACTCATTTACTTGCCTGGTCATTCACTCAGTCAGCCAGTCATCTGTCCTGCTGGCCAGTCAGTGAAACAGTCTACTCAGTCAGTCAACCAGCCATTCAGACATTCAGCCACCCAGACGACTCATAAGTGTGTCTGTCTCTTCTTTGTTAATCTGTATCTACTGCAGGGTTTTCATAAACACTTGTGTACTTTGACACTTCCCTGTACATCTTCCTGTCAGCTACGCGGGTCAATGGACTGGAAAAATTGGAAAAGTCAATCAGACGAGTAGACTGGTCACTCGGATAGCATCCAGATGAGGGCCACTTCAGGCAGTGATGCGGCACTGATGGTCTTCTTCTGGCCCTGACAAAATGGATGTGAGCCTGAAGTGGCCACATGTATAATAGCAAACATGGCCCAAATATGCAAATCAAATGTGGGCCTTTTTTGGCAAAGATGTGGTGTTCTCGGCAACATGTGATCTGGATGTGACCCTGAAGTGGCCCGTGTGGTAAATGGTGAATATGGCCCAAATATCACAAAACAAATATGGCCACCTTTGGCAAATATGTGGCACATGCGGCATTGCTATGGCTTGGTTCTGGCCCAGATCTGGAAAACAGGAGCGGACCGCTCAAGTGCCATCACTCCACGCGGTATGTGGGCCGGATGAAAGTGTCGGGTGTGGGACGGGTCCGGGCCACAGCAGTTTGCATTTTGCTATCTGGGCAGTGAGTGTGTGTGTGAGGGGTTGATGGTGGTGGTGATGGTAGAGGATCTTCCACCCCTTAGTCAGCCCGCCCATCAGCCAACCAGACAGTCATTCAGATAGCCGGCTGGTGTCTGGGGGTTTGATATCAGTGGGGGTCTCCTATGCTTATTTGGCTCGGCCTATGAGAGGCTTGGTCGGTCAGTTGACTGGTCAGTGTCTTGGGGTTTCCACCATATCTGCGGAAATGCCTCTCCTCATCTCATCTGACGACAGAACAGTCTAGTCATTATGAACTACATTCATACATTCTTAATCGCGCCCCCCCCGAACATTCTTTTCCTTCTTTATATCTCTATTTTTACATCCTCCTCTCGGCCTCTCTGCCCCCTCGGCCTCTCTGCCCCTGGGACCCGAGTCATCCACCCACATTCCCCGTGGACGCATTTTCCATTTTCTACCACAGATAAGAAAGGTCTGTTCTTTCCAGAACAACATGCTGGAATAACACTTTCAGTCCCGCGTGGGGGTATATCTCTGTGTGTGTCTGTGTGTGTGCTCATTATTAATCAGTGATGGGATAGCTGGAGGCTGTTGACCTTGTGGGCAAAAAGGACGGCAATAGAAAGACAGAGAGAGAGAGAGAGAGAGAGAGAGAGAGAGAGAGAGAGAGAGAGAGAGAGAGAGAGAGAGAGAGAGAGAGAATGATGCATATGTTTTTGTGTGTGTGTGTGTTTGTGTGTGTGTACATGTGAGAGAGAGAGAGAGAGAGAGAGAGAGAGAGAGAGAGAGAGAGAGAGAGAGAGAGAGAGAAAGAGAGCAAGAGAGAGGATTGCATGTGTTTGTGTGTGTGTTTGTGTGTGTGTGTTTGTGCTTGCGTGTGTGGGGGTGAGCAAGAGAGAGAGAGATGGGGCGAGAGAGAGATGGGGGAGAGAGAGATGGGGAGAGAGAGAGATGGGGAGAGAGAGAGATGGGAAGACAGAGATGGGGAGAGAGAGATGGGGGAGAGAGAGATGGGGAGAGGAAGAATGGGGAGAGAGAGATGGGAAGAGAGAGATGGGGAGAGAGAGATGGGGGAGAGAGAGATGGGGAGAGAGAGATGGGAAGAGAGAGATGGGGAGAGAGAGAGACGGAGAGAGAGACAGATGGAGAGGGGGACAGATGGGGAGAGACAGATGGGGGGAGACAGATGGGGCAAGAGAGATGGGGAGAGAGAGATGGGGGAGAGACAGGAAGAGATACAAAAGACAGAGAGGGGGGACAGGGAGCAGTAAGGACAGAAGACAGAGAGAGGGGACAGGGAGCAGTAAGGACAGAAGACAGAGAGGGGGGAAAGGGAGCAGTAAGGACAGAAAACAGAGAGAGGGGGACAGGGAGCAGTAAGGACAGAAGACAGAGAGAGGGGACAGGGAGCAGTAAGGGCAGAAGACAGAGAGAGGGGGACAGGGAGCAGTAAGGACATAGGACAGAGAGAGGGGACAGGGAGCAGTAAGGACAGAAGACAGAGAGAGGGGGACAGGGAGCAGTAAGGACAGAAGACAGAGAGAGGGGGACAGGGAGCGGTAAGGATAGAAGACAGAGAGAGGGGGACAGGGAGCAGTAAGGACAGAAGACAGAGAGAGGGGGACAGGCAGCAGTAAGGACAGAAGACAGAGAGGGGGACAGGGAGCAGTAAGGACAGAAGACAGAGAGAGGGACAGGGAGCAGTAAGGACAGAATACAGAGAGGGGGACAGGGAGCAGTAAGGACAGAAGACAGAGAGAGGGGACAGGGAACAGTAAGGACAGAAGACAGAGAGGGGGACAGGGAGCAGTAAGGACAGAAAACAGAGAGGGGGACAGGGAGCAGTAAGGACAGAAGACAGAGAGAGGGGGACAGGCAGCAGTAAGGACAGAAGACAGAGAGAGGGGGACAGGGAGCAGTAAGGACAGAAGACAGAGAGAGGGGGACAGGGAGCAGTAAGGACAGAGGACAGAGAGGGGGACAGGGACCAGTAAGGACAAAAGACAGAGAGAGGGGGACAGGGAGCAGTACGGACAGAAGACAGAGAGAGGGGGACAGGGAGCAGTAAGGACAGAAGACAGAGAAAGGGGGACAGGGAGCAGTAAGGACA
>NC_079212.1:47293678-47396178 GCF_029633865.1 Lampris incognitus | reverse complement strand
GAAAAAGGGGGGAAATCCAAAAAAAAAATACAATAAAAAAAGCACCTACCCATCAGGAGCTTAAAGCAGAAACACATTGTTCTCAAAATTCTTCTGTCCCATGTGGTCTTTTTATTGCCCTACCCCAGGTAAAAAACCATCCCTTTTATTTCCATACTCATCCTCGGTGCCCCCCCCCCCCTCAAATGAAAAGCAAAAGCAGGAGCAAGAAGAAGAGGCTGTGGATGGTAGAGAAATAGGGCTTGCCTTTGCCACATGCCTTCCTTCGTCTTTATCCATGACACTTGGCGCCCGCCCCTTCACCCGCAGCCTGCCAAGTCCCTACATCAGCCTCACCCCGCCCCCTCACCCCCTTCAAGCCTCCAGCCATGGTTGGCATTCTCTACTCCATCGCTCAATCCCTCCATCTATTCATTCGTCCGTCCCTCCATTAATAAGCCTTTCACAGAGGCAGCAGTGTGGGGTTTTGGACGTGGCTCTGAGCTCGCTGCCTTCTCACAGGAATGCAACAGAGCGGCCCTCACATCAGCCCAGAGCTCAAGACCTTTGCACAGCCCCAGTGCTGCTGTCATGTGTCTGCTGACGCGTCTCTCTGACATTATCATCCACGCAGTCTCAGCTGGAAACCTCGCTCACTTCCACGTACCAACACAGAGGGAGACGTTTTGGAAATTCCACACAGAATTCCATTGCAGAAATTTCCCTCGAGCTTAGAAATTCTGTCACGAATTCCCATAGATTATTCCCAATAACTGGGAAAACCCTATCAATGTTTGTGAACAAGACAAGAACCAGCCTGTCCCAGGGGAAGGAGCCATTGATCCTTTTTTGGCACCCCCCCCCTTTTTCTCCCAAATTGTACTTGGCCAATTACCCTATTTTCCAAGCCGTCCCGGTCGCTGCTCCACCCCCTCTGCCGATCCGGGGAGGGCTGCAGACTACCAAATGCCTCCCCCGATATATGTGGAGTCACCAGCCGCTTCTCTTCACCTGACAGCGAGGAGTTTCACCAGGGGGATGTAGTACGTGCCCAGATCACGCTATTCCCCCCAGTCTCCCCGAGCAACTAGAGGACACATACCCACATCCGGCTTCCCACCCGCAGACGCGGCCAATTGTGTCTGTAGGGACGCCCGACCAAGCCGGAGGTAATATGGAGATTCGAACCGGCGATCTCCGTGTTGGTAGGCAACGGAATAGACCGCTACACTACCCGGACGCCCCGGAGCCATTGATCTTAAACTTCTGTTTACATCAAACTCATAAAGTCTGAAGCGGTGCGATGGAATAATAATTTGGGGCAATTTAAAAAAAACAAAACTCAAGACCACAATGAAATCAGCTCAAAAAGTCCCCATCCACCCTTAAAAAGTCCCCATCCACCCTTAAGACAATATCATCAATTCTGTTGTTGCTTATAAACTTTAGACCAGTGGTTCTCATTCAGGTCCTCGTGTAGTCTTGTGAAGCTAGACGCGCTACGTCCCCCTGGTGAAACTACTCACTGTCAGGTGAAAGGAAGCGGCTGGTGACTCCACATGTATCAGAGGAGGCACATGGTAGTCTGCAGCCCTCCCCGGATCGGCAGAGGGGGTGGAGCAATGACCGGGACGGTTCAGAAAATAGAGTAATTGGCCAAGTACAATTAGGGAGAAAAGGGGGGGGGATTTCCACAAAAAAAGAAAAAGAAACCCAGATGTACTGGTGGTACCTGAGGACCTGATAGAGAACCACTGCTTTAAACAATCTTGCTCCATTGTTTTTTTCGTCTTTCCATCGCGTCAGTCACGCTTCGAGAACAGCGTATTTAGGTACCGTGGGTTTATCCTTACCTTGGCCTCGCATTTCCTGTGAGTGGCTGTCTTGCAAACTGTGGATGGAAAAGGGAGGGGAGGAATAGTGAGGAGGGAGAGAGAGCACGAGAGAGAGAGAGAGGGGGGGGGACAGCGGGAAGGATAGGAGATAAACAGAGAGAGGAAAAAAAGACAGATGATTCCTGTGGTGCTGAATTGTTCAGTTATTAGTGTTGGGGCATTCAAAGAGAGGGGGTGGTAAGTGGGTAGATGGCTGGGGTGACCTCACCTCTGCAGAAGGAGCCTACGTGGTCCACGCTCTGATGACACACGCTGCACTGGCGCTTCTTCTTGAACGTCTTCTCCTTGAAGACATGGGGCTCCCCTTTCCCCGCCTGCACACACACACACACACACACACACACACACACACACACACACACACAGACACACACACAGAGGATTTACACTGTGATCATGGTAAAACGTGCCGTCTCCTCTCAAAAGCTCTGGAAGAGCTTCAGCTTGGCCCGTTTCCAGAGGCAAGAGGTTTGGCAACCATCTTATATCACCTTACATCCCATCTTCTGCATGGGCTGTTCTCGTATTACGTCACACGTCACGTGACGGCAACACGTCCGCCATGTTGGAGGGCAGCGGTTAATTTCCGTGGTTCGGATCTGACCCTTTGCGCCGTCAGGCCAGAGCTCTGCACGATCTATTTAGCGAAGAGTGGCTCACGACGTTTCATCTCCGCACGTTTGTCCCGATTTTTCGCTCAAAATGCCGTCCTTGTAAACACGGACCGACAACGGGACCTTCCGTGTAAACAGCGGTGGCTAAGTTCCGGCTGTCCTCCAACATGGCGGAGCTGTTCGTCGGCGGGCGGGGGGGGGGGGGCGGGGGGGAGTCACGTGATTGAGAGTAACCCTTATGTGGTTTTCTGCTTTTCTAAACGAAACACAGAGTGAGAGAAAGGAAACGATAAGAAAAGTAGAGACAGAGTTAAGTGTAGGAGACGGGCGGTGTTTGCCCGTCAGTTGCAGTGTTTCTCAACCGGGGGTCCGCGGACCCCTAGTGGTCCGTGGTGTAATTGCAAGGGGTCCGTGAAAATAAAATATCTTTAAAAAAAAGATCCTATGACATTTATAGAAATAGGATTATTTTACTCAAATGTGACTGAGACCTTTATCTACCTAAACTATAAAGGGTAACAGGACTTTTTTCTCTAATCACATCTGTTTCACAAGTGTAATTTATTGTATTTTAATAAGAGATCTCGCTCCCGTTTGCATTGTTAAAAGTTACTGCATAAGAATTCTGTTTTGTTACATATATCTGAAAGTTACTGCATAAGAATTCTGTTTTGTTAACTATATCTAAGTTACAACTGAAAGCTCTTATTTTTGCCCCAAAGAGTGAATAAGTGCTATAATGCAATTTAAAATGCAGTTTCTACTGTTTCTATCAAATTGCAACCCCCTCCCCCAAGATCAGGTGGAGGGGTCCTCAGGGTAGATCAAAAATACGCAGGGGGTCCAGGACCCCAAAAAGGTTGAGAACCACTGAGTTATTGTATTTTTACACTGACGGGAGCAGAGCGCTGCCAGCCCGCGTACCGGGAGGAGGAAGGTGAGGAAGAGGATACCTCACACCGGCTGATTGGTTAGACACATCCAAGTGGCATAGTTACTGCATGTGTGTGTGTGTGTGTGGGGGGGGTATCTCTGTATGACAACTTTTTTGTATCATAATCTAATAACTCAAGTTGTGTCCCCCCCCCCTTTTTTTCTCCCAAACTGTACTTGGCCAATTACCCCACTCTTCCGAGCTGTCCTGGTCGCTGCTCCACCCCCTCTGCCGATCCGGGGAGGGCTGCAGACTACCACATGCCTCCTCCCATAAACGGGGGGGGGGTCGCCAGCCGCTTCTTTTCACCTGACAGTGAGGAGTTTCGCCAGGGGGACGTAGCGCGTGGGAGGATCACGCTATTCCCCCCAGTCCCCCCCCCCAACAGGTGCCCCAACCGACCAGAGGAGGCGCTAGTGCGGCGACCAGGGACACATACCCACATCCGGCTTCCCACCCGCAGACAGGGCCAATTGTGTCTGTAGGGACCGCCCAACCAAGCCGGAGGAAACACGGGGATTCGAACCGGCGATCCCCCATGTTGGTAGGCAACAGAATAGGCCGCTACGCGACCCGGACGCCCGACACCGTATTCTTACAACAAATTGTATTCTTAAAATGAATGTGTTCTCTGCATGTAACTGTACAGGAGCAGTGGGCAGCTGCAGCACCCGGAGACCAACTCCAGTCCTTCTTTCCACTGCCTTGCTCAGGGGCACAGGCAGGAGTATTAACCCTAACATACATGTCTTTCTGATGGTGGGAAGAAACCAGAGCACCCGGACGAAACCCACGCAGACACGGGGAGAACGTGCAAGGTCCACACAGAAAGGTCCTGGGACGACCTGGGGTTCGAACCCAGGACCTTCTTGCTGTCAGGCAACAGTGCTAGCCATTGGGCAACCGTGTGTGTGTGTGTGTGTGTGTGTGTGTGTGTGTGTGTGTGTGTGTGTGTGTGTGTGTGTGTGTGTGTGTGTGTGTGTACATATGCTATAGCGTATGTAAGTGTGCACAAACACTACACTTGCATGTCTGTCCTTGCTTTGTCTCCATTTGTGTAAATGTCCTGCTGTATAAGTGTGTGTGTGTGTATGACAGCGTAGGCATGTGCAGTTATGTGCCTATCTCTTCTGTATTCCCACAGCCTGTTAAAGCTCGGTACTGGTTGTGTAACTGTCTTCCAGTAATACTCCTTGTGATTCCTGCCCAAACCACACTATAATCCTGAGTGTGCTCCTTTTCAGTCTGTGTGCACTTGTGCGTCTTGGGGGAGAGAGAGAGAGAGAGAGAGAGAGAGAGAGAGAGAGAGAGAGAGAGAGAGAGAGAGAGAGGAGAGAGAGAGAGAGAGAGAGAGAGAGAGAGAGACTTAGTGAATGCATTATGTCTGTGTATGGGGGAGTTACATGTGTCTCTTTCCATTTCACTCCCTCCTCCTTGAATGCAAGTTTGTGTGTGTTTGTGTGTGTGTCTGTGTGTGTGTGTATGTGCTCGTATGGCTGTTCCCGCCCAGAGTACTTCCTTTGTTTCCCGCCATGGGATCAGCGCCACAGATCATCTGACGTGACGAGACTACACAGAGACTTTGAACATGAGAAGCGACCAGAGGCTAAGTAGGGGGACAGCTTAGCATGTTTCACGCATGGATGGCAAATAAAGTGGGGCAACGTGAGCGCAGCAGCTCTTACATTTGTGCAGAGTCATGTTGAGAGGCTCTCAGAGATACGCAGACCAGCAATTACCAATTACATAGCCAGAAGCATATATATATATATATATATATATATATATATATATATATATATATATATAGCAAAGTGAAGCTCCAAGTCTTTTTGCAGACGACATTATGGTTTATAGAGACCGATAAAGACGTGCAACAGTACAGTTTACATGATCTCATGCAAGGTGAGATCTTGGACTTCTGCGTCTCGTCCATAACTCGTGATCTAAATTCGAAGAAGATGAATTAATCTTCGTTACAGTATAACATGCAGACAGCGGCGTCGTGGGGGGGGGGGGTCTACCAGGCCCAGAAGGGGGGGGGGGGGCTCGGGAAGCCTGGAATTAAAAGTTTTGGTTTTTAAATTTTTATTTCTAACCAATTAGTGTCATAACATCAGTTAAAATTGGCTCAATACATCAGTTGAGGGGCTTAAAGAAAATAGCGGAGGCTCTCTGAAGCCCCTCTCACCCCTTACAAAATCTGCCCCTCTCGAGCATCTCTCAGTGCAGCTCATCTAGTCCTGTCGCGAGGACTGCTGATACAAGCACAGAGTCATGTCTTTCCCAAAGAAAGCAAAACCTGGGATCCAGAAAAGAAAAGAAAAGAAAAAAGGAAAGGGAGAGGAGGCAAAATGAGGGGAAACAACCGTTGAGTGATTTCTTCCAAAAGAAAAGTGAGCTGGGAGCTTTTAAAAGAAAGGTGGCTAGCTAACTCCTACCACCACAGCTAGGTAGCAGCTAGCTAGCTAACCCTTAACTCCTACTACCTTTCTCAATTAAAAGCCGATTAGCAAAACTGTTGGACTTGAAAGCTCTAATCAGCGACTTTGCAAACAAGAAGTCTCGTCAGTGGGCATTTAACATCATGGGTGACGTCAGCATCAGTACCCTAAGATGCATGAAAATTTGAAGTGAAACTATACTTCTTACTTCTTCTTTTTTTCAGTCACTGCAAGATAGTTAGGTTAGGTTAAAGTAGATTAATGTACTGTGATTATAAATAATATACAGTATGCTAGAACTCTAAACAGTGACGCGTGAGAGACAAAAGAGGAAAGGGGCCTCACAGAGGCTGCTTATGTGTAGGGTCCAGAATTTTGTGCTACACCCCTGCATGCAGATGAGTGGTGACCGAGTCGACAGTCACGAGCTCGCCGTCACGCCGGTGTTCTCGCCCTTATCAGCGGGGCGTGAAAGCCGCCGCATCTGAAACAAAGTGACCATATGCCGCCACGAACACAGCTCGCGCTCTCCGAGGGGTGTTTCCGTTACATTAGGGTATCAAACTGATGCACTCGCATAAAAGGGCTTTTGTTACCGCTCTGTGATTTTTCATTCTCAGCCAAAGAAGATAGAAAAAAAACGGGGGGGGGGGTGTTTGCTCAGTTTTCCATTATCTTCCCGCTCAGACTCGGCTGCAGGGCCTGGTTGCTTGTTTGGACAGCTGCCTGGTGGCATCGGCCCCTGCCAGCTATGTTCTGGGGCTACTGGCCCGCTTAACAGAAAGCCCCGGTGAAATGGATGGAGGTGGACTGCTCGGAGCTCCTACTGATGGAGATGTGGGTGGGTGGGTGGGTGGGTGGGTGGGTGGTGATGTCTGTTATGTGCTATGATGTAGTTGAGGGAGTTTCCCTAGTCTTAACTCAACACCAAAATCAAAACCAGCTCTGGCTCTCCCCTCCCCAACTGCCTCACGTCTTCCTCCTGCAGTCCCACTGTTCAACGTCAACGCCCGCTTACCAGGAGACTCCAGATATGGACATTGACGCACATAAATACACAAAAATATACACAGGGGTCGTGCACACACACATTTTTCTACCTTGTGTGTGTGTTTACATGCGAGCATGCTGCATGTAAACTGCATGCATGTATACTGCACGTGTGACAGACTTGAGTTATTGGTGTGCACGCTGACACATGCACAGATTTGGGGGCATTACTTACAAAATGTAATATGCAACATGTTTATTACTCGCTACCGCTATAAAAAAAGAAATGTGTTGGGGCGTCCGGGTAGCGTGGCTGTCTATTTCGCTGCCTACCAACACGGGAATCGTCGGTTTGAATCCCCGTGTTACCTCCGGCTTGGTCCGGCGTCCCTACAGACACAATTGGCCGTGTCTGCGGGTGGGAAGCCGGATGTGGGTATGTGTCAAGGTCACTGCACTAGTGCCTCCTCTGGTCGGTTGGGGCGCCTGCTGTGGGGGCGCCCTGGGGGGGAATATCGTGATCCTCCCACGCGCTACGTCCCCCTGGCGAAACTCCTCACTGTCAGGTGAAAAGAAGCGGCTGGCGACTCCACGTGTATGGGAGGAGGCATGTGGTAGTCTGCAGCCCTCCCCGGATCGGCAGAGGGGGTGGAGCAGCGACCGGGACAGCTCGGAAGAGTTGGGTAATTGGCCAAGTACATTTGGGGAGAAAAAGAGGGGACCCCCCTCAGGGGACCCCCCCCAAGGGGACCCCCACCCCCCCACCCAAATAAGTAATATTATTACAGTAATGCCTGACTTTACGCATGCTTTACCCCCATCTCTGCATGCTCGTGCATACAAAAGCACGTGCACATGTACCCTGTGTGTCGGGCCCCACAATGAGGTTAAATAAAGCAACCGAAATACTGCGAGTGCAACCACAGTGGTGGTGTGGGCTGGGAGATAAACACACAGAGCAGGGGGCTGGCAACATTCCTTCTGTTGCAGACACAATCAAGACTGCCATGTAGTACCGCGCGCAATCATGGTCACACAGTGATGTATGACTGCTACCGTATGAGGCCTCGTAATGGATGGGCACAGATATTAGAGGCAATATTTTGGTTCTCGTGAGTTGACTGGACAGCACGTCGACCACCGCCGGGTCTCCATCGCTGAACTGATGAAAGTAATACAAGCGTTTCCTAATACTCAAGTTGTTTCTGCAGATCCAGTACAAAGTTCCACTCTTAACTGCGGGCGGCCGGCCTCGGTTGGATTATTCTCCAGAATTCTCTGTTATTTAATCTTTAACTCGAAGGAAATCACAAGATTTTTTTTTCGCCAGTCAGTCATAGAAAATTAAATGGCCACAGCTTTCTATTCATAACAGGATGTTTGTCTGATTTTAATTTTCACCGTCTGGGAAGTGGTGGGCGGTGGCGGTTCAATACTGATGGATGTAGACTCCTACCGTGTGTAACTAGGGAGGATGCTGTTGAAACCCGGTTGCCTTCTGGCACCTCAGCTACACTGTAGGCCATACATAACCATCCATCCATTATCCAAACCGCTTATCCTGCTCTCAGGGACACGGGGGTGCTGGAGCCTATCCCAGCAGCCATTGGGCGGCAGGCGGAGGGGGAGGGGGGGACACACCCTGGACAGGCCGCCAGGCCATCACAAGGCCGCCATACATAACCAGACTGACTCAATACAGAGGAGACGGGAAAAGACAGAAGCCAGAGTCTGTCCGCCCAGGTGGAGAGCAGAGGCCGTGGACCACCACTCACAGGGCAGTCTGGTGTTTGCAGTGGTCAAAGATCACAGCTTTTATCCCCGTGACAGTTACGCCCTGCCCAAGTGTCCTTGAGCAAGACAGCAAATAACGGTATGAAGCATTACTGAAGTATTAGTAACTACTGAATTCATCATTTGTAAAGCATTTGTAATGCAAGCCCAATGGTTAGTGGGTGTGCTAATAGATGTTTTATAAATACTTGATAATACTGCAATTCATGATTAATTCAGGTAGTTACTAGTTTTTAGTAAAGTATTCAGTACAAGTTATTTACGTATTCAGTATTTACGAATACTTAACAAATGCTTCATAGAGTGCAGTTATGATAAAGTTACCCAATACTTATTTATGCTAGCTGGCTAATAGCCAGTAGCTAAAAACACCTATTAATACTGCAATTCATGATTAATTCTGAACCATGTGAAGATTTATAAGTATTTATAAAACATATATTAACACACTCACTCACCATTGGTGCATGTCTTGCTTTACAAATACTTTAGAAATTATGAGTTGAGCAGTTACTAATACTTAACTAATGCGTCATTGTGTGTCGTTATTCTCCCCGAATAACTGCCGTCAAAACATGCAAATTCCAAGTATGCGCAAACCCACATGGCCAATAAGCACGGTTCTGATTGTGAGTCTGATTTCCATTGACCTGTGCCTGTGAATGTTGGCCAGCGCTACCCTGCTGGAAAAAATGATGCTGCTTTTATGCTGACGAGCTCAGCAATGTGACTCAAGCGTTTGGTCAGACATGGGTGTGTTGTGAGGTGAACTGAGCAGCTGCTTGGTTTCACCGTTTAGAAGAAGTGAAAAGCAGCTGGTGGGTTCAGCGCAACACATATACAACAAGAATCCACCTCGGCAATTAATTGGTCACAGCTTCCTTTGCCCAGTACTTCCGTCATACAGAGAGCGGCTGCTTTCATTCCTGCAATACTTCATTTTACACCGGGAGTCGGACTTGGGATCAGCATCAGCTAGATGTCTCATACGATATTGTAACGTGCATGGATAAGAAGACACGCTAACCGCTGGCTCGCGGGTCTGACCCTTTAGTCTAGCGGTTAGCGATGTCTCCTGCGGTGCGGGCGATAGGGGTTCGCTTCCCGGCTGCGGCAGTTCCTGTGGTTGCGTTGTCCCCCGAATTCGCTACATTGGTGTCAGAAGTGGGATGGAGCGACCGTAAGGCCATCGGAAGCGTATGCGCGACCCTTTAGTCTAGCGGTTAGCGATGTCTCCTGCGGTGCGGGCGATAGGGGTTCGCTTCCCGGCTGCGGCAGTTCCTGTGGTTGCGTTGTCCCCCGAATTCGCTACATTGGTGTCAGAAGTGGGATGGAGCGACCGTAAGGCCATCGGAAGCGTATGCGCCCTGAGGCGTGAAGGAGCTGATATGCTTAAGCGCGGGGACGCGCTTCCCGAAGGAGGGGGGGTAGTGTAACGTGTGTAACCAGGTTAAAATTGATGTTTTTATTTTATTTTGTTTGAGTATGAAATATCACCAAATCCTGTCTGTGTGCTGTTATTTGTGTTTACTACATTTTATTTTATGTCATTATTTACTTTTATGTATGTTTTCCAACGACCGTCATATACATGTACTGTCGCTTTAAGAGAGAGGTCTTGTGGGTACACGGAAGAGGGAACGCGGGAGAGGCCATTTTTGTTTTGTGGGAGGAGTCTCAAGCAGCAATCGAGCCGAGCCACACGTTTTTCTTACCGTGGGACAGTTTTGCTGGTTGAGGAGAACGTAACCTTGAGTATCCCTGTAAGAAGATACTGCAAGCTGTGGGATAAAATACTTGTTTATCCTTTCTTACATCGGAGTCCCGTGGACGGTTTCTACTTCTAACGCACACGAGTGGAGTCCGGGCAGTGGTTGAACTTCGACCCCCACGTCCGTAAGAAACACCGCTCCCGCTGGAGGACTGGACGGTTGTCGAAGGGTTTGAAACCAAAATAAATGGCAAGGTGGGCCAAATAGAGTACTGTGTGTCCCCCCCCTCCTTCTTTGATCATGATGATGATGATGAGAAACCGAGGGCCCCCACAACACCTGGGTCCCCACCGAAAATAGAACACAACGCAGAGCTACTGATGAGAGTGACGGGCGTGCAGCAGGCTGACCAGCATAGAACAGCATAGGACTGCCCCCGTTACATTGGTGCCGTGACCCTCCTGGATCCTGAGAGCGACATCAGTTGCTCGCCGCGGGAGGCTGCTGTCGTCATCAAGCCCCAGACGTCCTCAGGTATTTCTACAGACTGTACACTCATGTTACAGTGGACTGGAGTTGAGCTGTGTGGACACTGGACAGTCATAGCTGTGGTTACCATGGACTGGGCTTGTGAACAGGACATTTGTATATACTGAAGGAAGAAAAACACACGAAAAAAAAGGAAAAAAAGGTTAATGTTGATGTGATTGAAGGACTCGTGTGAATAATCTATTGATCTAAACTACTGGATATGTGCATATGTGATTAATCTATTGGTGAATTTGTTGATTGTGTGCGATTGTTTCAATCTCTTAGTGATTTCTAGATTCAATTATTTAAATTAATTGAGCTTTTCACTTTTTTATTTTATTTTTTATTTTATCTGAGTGTTAGAGGTAGGAACATGGCAGAGGGTGGTTCGTACGTAGGTGGGGGTAACATTGCTGATCAGGATCTTTTGGATCGCCAGTGTGCTATGGAGAGGGGGTACCAGTTAGATGTGGGTGGGGGTTTACGGCTAGGTGTAGGTAGGAGTTTCGGGCAGCTCTTAGAGGGCGGGGAACCAGACACCAGAGCACCAGGACCTAGAGACCCGACCACATTTGGCACTCCTCAGTTCACCTCCACACGCTACGTAGAACGGGCCAGGCCAGGTATCAGCAAAGGGGCTGTGCTGGGTAACAGCGAGCAGCCAGTGGATGAGTTAGCCATGCTCATTACTCGGTTAGCAGAGAAGATAGGAGAGTCAATCACTGCTAAGCTGCAGGAAACACAAATGCTTAGAAACACACACACAGACAGTGCTAGGTCTGCTGAACAGTGTTCGGAGACAGTGCCTAGTGTTAGAGTAGTAATGCAGACAGACGCTAGGGAGCCTCCTCTTTTCAGGGGCGACAGCTCTGATAAGTTTACAGTTCATGAGTGGGAGAGCCTTATGACTTTGTATTTGAGGAAGCGAGCCATTCCAGTTAGTGAGCAGTCACATGAGATTCTAGCTAAGCTTATGGGGAAAGCAAGGGACGTGGTGAGGATAAAGCTGTGCAACACATCTGTCGACCACATAGCGAACCCCCACATTATTTTTGATGTACTGAAGCAACACTTTAGTGACTTCACATACTCGAGCATGCCCCTGGCGGACTTTTACAGTACGCTGCCCAAGCCAGGTGAGGACGCTATGGAGTATTGGATTAGGCTTAATAAAACAGTGGAGGTGGCTGACGAATGCTTGAAGTGGCAGGGCCGTAGTATTGAAGAGCCAAGCCACGAGGTAAGCATGATGTTTATCAAACACTGTCCAGATCAGTCTCTTGCCAATGTTTTTAAGTTCAAGTCCGCAGGGAAATGGTCTGCTAGCGAGATCCAGGAGAGGCTTGATGAGCACATGCTGGAGAGGAAGTCCCGTGTTGCTGCAGGTGGACAACGTGAAGCAGGCGCGGTAGAGCGTAGGTTCCATTCACAGGTTCATGTCCCTGTAGTCGACATGGCTCCCGACTTGAACACGACCGTGCCGGTGGTGCCATCTCCCGTCCCGGCTCATGCGTCATCTCCTATACCATTTTGTGCAAGGTCTCCTACACCGTCTCCTGCACCTGTCTCTGGCGGTGATGATTATATGAGGAGTTTGGTGAGCTTGCTAGACCGTTTGGTCAAAATGCAGACTCAGGTTCCAGTTAGCGCTGCAGTCCGGACACCGACGCAGACTCAACCGCCAGCTAGCGCCGCAGGGCAGGTGTCAGACACACCGCAGAGGTTGTGCAGGGTTTGTAAGTCTCCGGATCACTCCACATTTTCCCACTGCAGCCGGGAGAACCGATGTATAAACTGTTTGTCTCCTGGTCATTGGAAGAGGGACTGTCCTCACCCTCAGCCGCCCAACCAGCTCCGTTCTCAGCCTGGTGGAAGAGCTGGTCGTCAGTCTCGTCCGTTAAACTACTAAACCCACACCTAGAGAGGGATGGTGTGGGTAATGTAGATGTATCCCTCACTGATGTCTCCGACCTGGCTCACTTGTATGAAGAAAAGTGTGCCAAAGCACCTCAGGGTTTGCGTATGGTCATTCAGGCGACACAGAGGATTCAGGCTTTCAGTGACTTGTTCTATGCTCCTGTTCTTGTGAACCAGAGTGTGCAGCTTAATGGCATGTTGGATACTGGCTCTATGTCATGCAGTATCAGTGAAAATGCAGTAGAGAAGCTCCGCTCTGGGGGTGTTTTACCTGAGAAGCAGCAGCCTGAAGAGAACATTGTCTTGATTGGCTGCGGTGGTCTGGAGACTAGGCCTGATGGTTTTTATGACCTCAACATGCAGCTTTATGGTGTTTCCTTTGTCATACCCACTCTGGTCGTGCCCGGTCAGCATGATGATCTGATAGTCGGCACAAACGTCATTAAACATGTGGCCCATGTACTCAAGAGTGGTACTGAGTACTGGGACATCGCGTCCAGACAGGAACATCCGTCTAGTCCTGACGTTGAACAGTTCTTGTCCATGTTCACGAATGTAGAGCGCTGGAGGGGTGGTGCAGTTCCTGAGAAGATAGGTACTGTTAAGCTCACCCAGGCCGTGACACTCTTACCGAGGCACGAGCACTTAGTCTGGGGCAGACTTCCTGCTAAGGTGCCTATGTCAGCTGGAAGCACTGTTGTTGTGGAGCCGACAGACTCCAAGGCCATGCCACGCAGTGTCCTCGTAGGTCGACTTGTCACACCGCTCTGGGGTGATAGGTGGGTACCCATGACTGTTGTCAATCCATCTGACAAAGCCATCACACTGAAAAGGAACTGCAAGTTGGCTGATGTGTTTCCATGCTTGGCGATTGAGGACTTTAATGTTTTCCAGGGACTGCAATCAGTTGCAGGGAGGCATGAGTCCAACGCCACAGATAGTGCCTGTCCCCCTGTCCAGCCGGCTAGGAGTTTGTCAGAGCTCGGACTCAGTGACATTGACCTCAGCTCCTGTCAGGTTAGTGAGGCATGCAAGTCCCAGCTCACTCAGCTGCTCACCGAGTACCATGACATCTTCTCCAGGGACTCTCTGGACTGTGGCGAGGTCACAGGATACACACATCGCATCCATCTGGTGGATGAGCGCCCCTTTCGCTTGCCCTACAGGAGGGTTCCCCCAGCCCACTATCAGAAGTTGAGACAGGTTCTCACTGATATGGAGGAGAAAGGGATTATCCGGAAGTCCTCGAGCGCATACGCTTCACCGCTGGTTATGGTATGGAAGAAGGATGGCGGGCTTCGGATCTGCACTGATTTCAGATGGCTGAATGCTCGGACCTTGAAAGACGCTCATCCCTTGCCACACCAGTCGGACTGTCTTGCCGCGCTGGGTGGTAACTGCCTCTTTAGTACGATGGACCTCACCTCTGGCTTCTTCAACATCCCAATGCATGAAGATGACAAGAAGTACACTGCTTTCACGACTCCCCTTGGATTGCATGAATACAATCGCATGCCACAGGGCCTTTGTAATAGCCCTGCAGCCTTCATGAGAATGATGATTGGGATCTTTGGGGATCTGAACTTCACGAAGCTTTTGTGCTATCTTGATGATCTTCTTGTCTTCGCGCCGTCAGAGGTTGAGGCTCTGTCGAGGCTCCGCACTGTGTTTCAGAGGTTGAGGGAGAACAACTTGAAACTGGCTCCGAAGAAGTGTCATCTGCTGCAGAAGCGGGTGCGGTTTTTGGGCCACGTGGTTGATGGCGGAGGTGTGTCTGTCGATCCCTCCAAAGTAGAGGTCATCTCCAACATGACAGTGCAGGATCTCATGGAAGGTGATGGGTGCACGCCTTCTGTTCGTAGGATCAAATCTTTCCTTGGTATGGTATTTTACTACCAGCATTTCCTCCCGAACTGCTCCTCCGTGGCTAAGCCCCTGTTCGCCCTTACAGCTGGACAAAAGAGGAGGGGGAGGTCGGCTAAGGATAAGAAGCCCCATGGCAGCTTCCGTAAGCTTACCTCCGCAGACTGGACGGTGGAATGTGGGGAAGCATTTGATCTGTTGAAGACGATGTTACTGGAGTGTGTGGTGCTTGCCCATCCAGACTTTGAGGTGCCTTTCATTTTGTCGGTCGATGCGTCTTTGGACGGACTCGGCGCGGTGCTGTCTCAAGTGCCCCGAGGAGAGTCCAAGGCCAGACCTGTTGGTTTTGCAAGCAAGTCCCTCAGTGCCTCACAGCGGAAGTATCCAGCTCATAGACTGGAGTTCATGGCGCTGAAGTGGAGTGTTTGTGAAAAGTTCAGCCACTGGCTGAAGGGTCAAAGCTTCACCGTTTGGACAGATAATAATCCGCTGACTTATCTCCTAACGAAGCCGAAGCTTGACGCGTGTGAGATCCGCTGGGTGTCTAAGTTGGCGTCTTACACTTTCGATCTCAAACACCTGCCAGGGAAGAAAAACGTGGTGGCGGATGCATTGAGTCGCGACCCTTTTTCCAAGCCCGTCAGTCAGAGGCTACTTAGGGAGCCCTACCCGGCCCTTGTTCAGGAAGCCGACGGGGTTGAGGGGGACTCTGTGCAGGATGTTTTCAGACTCAGTTGCCAGTCCCAAACACTGAGTAGTGCGCGATCTGGGTTTGCTTGTGATGCAGCTGAGGTCAGGGCTTTTTGTCAAGCCAAATGTGACTGGCCTGATGCATCAGTATTCACAGCACTCAGTTTGGTCCAGCACGTTCAGCATCTGTCGGGTGGTCAGGATACACTGCCAATGTTATCCACCGAGGAGCTCAGGTTGAGTCAGGAGCAGGACCCCTGCATCTCCAAGGTGTTGCCCTTTGTCGCTGTTCGGAAGCGGCCATCGAGGCGTGAGAGGCATGGTGCTGACCAGAAGGTCCTCAGGCTGTTGAAACAGTGGGAGAAGTTGGAAGTCAATGATGGTGTCTTGTACAGGGTGACAAAGGACCCAGTGTCCAAGCAGAGGAGGTCTCAGTATGTTTTACCTCTGAGTTTGAAAGACAAGGCACTGTCTGGCATCCACGATCACGCTGGTCATCAGGGCCAGGACCGTACTCTCTCTCTTGCAAGGCAGCGTTTTTATTGGCCTGACATGGAGAGGGATATCAGAGCATATGTCAGATGCTGTCGGAGATGTGTGTTTGGGAAGACCCCAGAGCCAGCTGCTTGCGCGCCCCTGGAGAGCATTAAAACTTCCGCACCGATGCAGCTTGTGTGTATGGATTTCTGGTCCGCTGAGGACAGTAAGCAGCGGTCGGTCGATGTCCTAGTGGTTACTGACCACTTCACTAAGCTTGCTCACGCGTTCCCCTGCACCAATCAGACAGCGAAGCAGGTCGCCAAGAAACTCTGGGATCATGTATTCTGTGTTTACGGGTTTCCGGAAAGAATACATTCTGACCAGGGCACAAACTTTGAGAGCAACCTGATTGCAGAGCTTCTCAAGTTGGCGGGTGTAGCGAAGTCCCACACGACGGCTTACCATCCTATGGGTAATGGCGGGACAGAGCGGTTTAATCGCACGATGGGGAATATGCTCCGTTCCCTTCCGCTTCAGCAGAAGCAACAGTGGCCTCAGCAGATCCATTCTCTCACGCTCGCGTACAATGCCACTGTTCACGAGACCACGGGTTACGCGCCTTTCTTCCTGATGTATGGGCGTGTCCCAAGACTGCCGGTGGATGTTATGTTCAGGCAGGTTTTGCATGACCCTCACGTTGTTGATTATGACTCTTATGCTCAGTCTCTGCTTTCCTGTCTAAGGAGTGCAATGGAGATCGCTCAGAAGCACTCCACGGCTGAGCAGCAGCATCAGGCGCGACAGTACAACAGACATGCCAAGGGCACTGTCCTGTCTGTCGGGGATCGTGTTTTGGTTGCGAACCAGAGTGAGCGAGGGAAGAGAAAGTTGGCTGACAAATGGGAGAACGGAGTGTACACGGTTGTCGGTGTCAACCCCAATATCCACGTCTACAAGATTCAGGATGCAGAGGGGCACACCAGGGTGGTGCACAGGAACCGTTTGTTGGAGGTCAACTTCTTGCCCCTTCCTGAGTTAGATCAGGGTGAGGAGTCCAGTACAACCAGTCAGTTGTCTGACTGCGCAGAGTCCGATGAGGAGGACAGTGCAGATGTCCTGACGGTCTCAGGGGATGCAGTGGGGCTAGCAGTCTCATCACTTGGAGACTCGCCTAGATCTGAGTGGGCAGAAGCGGAAGAGTTCACTCCGTCTAGTCTGGTAGTCAGTCCTGTGGGGGCCACTGCTCAGTCTCCACCCAACACACACGCACCACACAACACACATGCACCACACATAGAGGCATCACACTCACTCGATGTAGGTGTTATATCTCACACTGATTCGCACACAGGGGCACCACCCTCACTCGATACAGATGTTGCAGCTCGCACTGTCTCACGCACACAAGTAGAGAGCGATGGTCGGGTTAGGACACGCACAGGGAGGGTGGTGAGGTCAGTGAACAGGTTAATAGAATCTATGGCTCAGATGCCATTTCTACGGAGTGTGAGGGTTTGAACTTTGATGGAGGTTGGAGTCATTCAAACTAGTTTAATGTGAGTTATTAGGTGTCTATCAGACAGGGTTGTTTTGGGCCAAGTGCATGGTGTGGCGTATCAGGCGTCACATTGATCTAGGGGAATACTGAGACTTGATCAACCTCATTATTTTCTGAACCTCGTAACCGAGGTAGCTCCTAAGTTGACTGGAGGACTAGGTCCTTCTTTTCACTTGTGCCAGTAGTCAGTGATGGGCTTTTCCTTTCCTCTTTCTCTTTTTATCCTGCTGTCAGGATGTTGGTGAATTTCAGGAGGGGTGAATGTAACCAGGTTAAAATTGATGTTTTTATTTTATTTTGTTTGAGTATGAAATATCACCAAATCCTGTCTGTGTGCTGTTATTTGTGTTTACTACATTTTATTTTATGTCATTATTTACTTTTATGTATGTTTTCCAACGACCGTCATATACATGTACTGTCGCTTTAAGAGAGAGGTCTTGTGGGTACACGGAAGAGGGAACGCGGGAGAGGCCATTTTTGTTTTGTGGGAGGAGTCTCAAGCAGCAATCGAGCCGAGCCACACGTTTTTCTTACCGTGGGACAGTTTTGCTGGTTGAGGAGAACGTAACCTTGAGTATCCCTGTAAGAAGATACTGCAAGCTGTGGGATAAAATACTTGTTTATCCTTTCTTACATCGGAGTCCCGTGGACGGTTTCTACTTCTAACGCACACGAGTGGAGTCCGGGCAGTGGTTGAACTTCGACCCCCACGTCCGTAAGAAACACCGCTCCCGCTGGAGGACTGGACGGTTGTCGAAGGGTTTGAAACCAAAATAAATGGCAAGGTGGGCCAAATAGAGTCCTGTGTGTCCCCCCCCTCCTTCTTTGATCATGATGATGATGATGAGAAACCGAGGGCCCCCACAACACCTGGGGCCCCACCGAAAATAGAACACAACGCAGAGCTACTGATGAGAGTGACGGGCGTGCAGCAGGCTGACCAGCATAGAACAGCATAGGACTGCCCCCGTTACACGTGCATGGATAAGAAGACACGTTGGCCGCTGGCTCGCGGGTCTGACCCTTTAGTCGAGCGGTTAGCGATGCCTCCTGCGGTGCGGGCGACACGGGTTCGCTTCCCGGCCGCGGCAGTTCCTGTGGTTGCGTTGTCCCCCGAATTCGCTACAATATGATCCTCTCCTCATCGGAGTAAACTCCAGAGTAAACCCAGGTTTCAGCTAGACATGAGGACCTCCGAAGTAGCCGCTGGTACTAAACGCCGCAGACTGACCCACACAACAACATGAGCACTTATTCGGCAATCAGGAACACTTTGTCACTTCATTTCATGTACTTCCGTACCGCAGCAGCGCAACACAAAGACGAAAACACATATCCAAAAACTACGAGAACTTAAAGAACTCACATACTAATGTAACCGGTTATTTTGTTGCCCGGTGCGGGATTCGATACGAGGTGTACTGCACCACAAGGCGACGTCACTAACCGCTCGGCTAAAGGGTCAGCCCCGTTAGCTAGGGGCTAACGTGTCTTATTAGTAGTTTACAGTCGTCACCCTCTCCGGAAGCGCGCCCTCGCGCTTTGTTATTCCCGCGCTCCGAAGAGACTTGTGAGGATCTGCACACTTCCGGATCCCACCGCTGCCACCATGTAACCGGTTATTTTCTTGCCCGGTGCGGGATTCGATACAGGGTGTACTGCACCACAAAGCGACGTCACTGACCGCTCGGCTAAACGGTCAGACCCGTTAGCTAGGGACTAACGTGTCTTATTAGTAGCTCCAGGCAAGGCCGTGGTCTCTGGGCCTAAACGACGCGGCAGACCAAGCTGCCCCGGCCGATCCAGCGCGAGCTCTCCCGGCCATCAAACGAAGACCAAACCTAGACGCACACGTGAACAAAGACACTGCGTGGACGGTACCGGGTGAGGCCGCCGCAAACATGGATTCGCGCCGCCATTTTCCCACACCCGGTACCGGGTGAGGCCGCCGCAAACGTGGATTCGCGCCGCCATTTTCCCACACCCGGTACTGGGTGAGGCCGCCGCAAACGTGGATTCGCGCCGCCATTTTCCCACACCGGAAGCGGAAAAATTAAATTCAAATTATTATTTTTTTTAAAAATTCAAATTAAAAAAGTGATCTCCCGCTTTTTATATAGCCAGTATAGAGCCGCCCGTGTCTCAGGAGGAGCTGTTTAGCGCATCTTCCTGCGTTTACGCACGGCTGACGCAGCCTGGGGCGACCTCTTCAATGGCTGCCACCGTGTGCGAAGCTGAACTGTGGGAAACATCCAGACTACATGGGAGCGAGCAGTCCGGCAAAACACTCAGCTGGGCTCGACATGGGAGCCGGGCTGAACATGCTGAACATGCCTCCGGAGCGCAGCCAGTTTACAGCTCCGACCGGGGGAAGGACGGGACAGCTGGCAGATGCTTAATGAAAACAGCCTGAGCTCAGGCCAAGCACTCCTGATAATAATTACTGTCAGCGCAGTAATGGATGAAAAATGGCCGGCCCTGGGAAGACATGCTTGTCTCTCTGAGCTAATAAAGAATCTATTAGCAGTGGTTAGGTCTTTTCTACCGCCAAACACACACACACACACACACACACACACACACACACACACACACACACACACACACACACACACACACACACACACACACAGAAACTGACAAGTACAGCAAGTACAGATAAAGAAAGACACCAAAGTGTCAGCAGTGGTTAGCTCTTTTTAAACTATTACGTACTAATTAATCATTATTATTAAACGTTATTATAATTTATTTTTAGGATTTTAATAAGAATAAATAATTGTATAATTAATAAAAAATATTTATATAAAAATTACAAAAAATTTATAAAATGTTTTTAACAATAATAAATAATATTACAATTTATATTATTACAACAATATATTATTATAATTAATTAAATAATTAATTTGTAAATTAATAACAATAATAATGACAATAAATAATTAAAAAGTGTAATATTACACTTTTTAAACTGTTACACAACAGTGGATGGGTCTATTTAAACCAGTGGTTCTCAACCTTTTTGGGGTCCTGGACCCCCTGCGTATTTTTGATCTACCCTGAGGACCACTCCACCTGATCTTGGGGGAGGGGGGTTGCAATTTGTAGAAACAGTAGAAACTGCATTTTAAATTGCATTATAGCACTTATTCACTCTTTGGGGCAAAAATAAGAGCTTTCAGTTATAACTTAGATATAGTTAACAAAACAGAATTCTTATGCAGTAACTTTCAGATATATGTAACAAAATAGAATATGTATTCAGTAACTTTCAGATATATGTAACAACAGAATTTTTATGCAGTAACTTTTAACAATGCAAACGGGAGCGAGCTCTCTTATTAAAATACAATAAATTACACTTGTGAAACAGATGTAATTAGAGAAAACAGTCCTGTTACCCTTTATAGTTTAGGTAGATAAAGGTCTCAGTCACATTTGAGTAAAATAATCCTATTTCTATAAATGTCATAGGATCTTTTTTTTAAAGATATTTTATTTTCACGGACCCCGTGCAATTACACCACGGACCACTAGGGGTCCGCGGACCCCCGGTTGAGAAACACTGATTTAAACTATTAGCAGTGGTTAGGTGTGTTCTACCGCCAAAGACACACACACACACACACACAAAGAGAGAAACTAACAAGTTCAGCAAGTACAGATAAAGAAGAACAGACAAAAAAGTCAAAATAGAGTCTTAACAGAAGTGATTTTCTCAACGACAAACTTTGTCTCATGCAAACAAAAACAAACTTTGACTCATGCAAACAAAAACAAACTTTGACTCATGCAAACAAAAACAAACTTTGTCTCATGCAAACAAAAACAAACTTTGTCTCATGCAAACAAAAACAAACTTTGTCTCATGTAAACAAAAACAAACTTTGTCTCATGCAAACAAAAACAAACTTTGACTCATGCAAACAAAAACAAACTTTGTCTCATGCAAACAAAAACAAACTTTGTCTCATGTAAACAAAAACAAACTGTCTCATGCAAACAAAAACAAACTTTGTCTCATGCAAACAAAACAAACTTTGACTCATGCAAACAAAAACAAACTTTGTCTCATGCAAACAAAAACAAACTTTGTCTCATGCAAACACAACAAACTTTGACTCATGCAAACAAAAACAAACTTTGACTCATGTAAACAAAAACAAACTTTGTCTCATGCAAACAAAAACAAACTGTCTCATGCAAACAAAGCAAACTTTGACTCATGCAAACAAAAACAAACTTTGACTCATGCAAACAAAAACAAACTTTGACTCATGCAATCCATGTACTTGGCTAAGAATACCACCGACAACAACAACGCAGTAAAACACTCGCTGCACCTTTCCACAATTAAACGGTGACAACTTTCACCAGCAGGCTGTGTATTTCCTCCACCAGCAACACCTGGCTAATGAGAGCACTAAAAAGCTACACCCTCCACATGTGAAATCCGAGCAGCTCCGCGTCTCCCCCGCCAGCTGCCCGGACCTCCGAGGAGCCCAGGCAGGTTGTAAACAGCTACTGAACACCTTGCAGGAGATAACGCAGCACAGACTCACATGCAGACGTGGATCCCCCCGAAGAGTCAGCGGGGAAAAAACAGACATTTCCTTTTCTCTCTCCATCCCTGACTGCACCCCCCCCTTCACCCTCCGCCCCCGCCTCTTTCAACATCTGCCGCACACAAGAAGGTCCTGTTCTTATATTTTTAGCCATCTGGCAAAAAAGAGAAACCAGTGGTGCTGGAGTCAAAGGGATGCTGTCTGACCAGAAACCCCCTCCCCCCACTCCCCCTCCTCACCGCCTGTCTGCCAGCCGCCCCAGAACAGTAGCGGGATTCAATGAGGGAGGGGTGGACACGTATACTAGTGATGCACACACACACACACACACACACACGCACACACACACACACACACACACACACACACACACACACACACACGCACGCGCACACACACAAGTGGCAAACTTTACATGGACACACATGAATGGGTAGACACTGACACACACACACACACGCACACACACACACATACACACACGACAGGTAAATTAGACGTTCACTCTCCCCCAGACAGCCACATACATACAACTTACTCATATCCATCCCAGTGAACACACACAGACACACACACACACACACACACACACACACACACACACACACACACACACACACACACACACACACACACACACCGGAAAAGTGGAACTCGCCCACACTTTCTCGCTCCAAAAATAGTGGTGATATTTACACAATGACGGACATTGTGTGTTGGTGGCACGTCCCTGACTTGCAGGCTGGGTGCAGTGACCTCAGCCGGAGCTGCAGATGGCCCAGGACCCGGACAGAGCCGCGCCTTGAGGAGGAAAGGTCCCCTTCTGGAAGATTGTGTGATTTTTCATCAGCTACCATGGGAACGTGTTCTGCCATAGTGGAAGGTTCTCGCTGAGGTCGTCCCATGGAAGAGTACGCCTGCTGGTCACCAGCGACAGCCTCGGTCTGGTCCACATGAGGTGAAGACTTGACAAGAATAACACCGTCTTCCATCACCTGTAGTGGAAATGTGTCCTAACTCCTGATCTGAAACCCTGTGATGGCCCGGCGGCCGGTCCAGGGTGGACCCCCCGCCTGCCGCCCAGTGACTGCTGGGATAGGCTCCAGCATCCCCGCGACCCTGAGAGCAGGATAAGCGGTTTGGATAACGGGATGGATGATCATCAGAAATGGACTTGACCTCCGTCAGGCGGCAGGCCGTGACATCGGTCATCCCCAAAACAATAATTTCGGTCACACTTTCTATGAAGCTTGCATCTATAACGCTTATAAGCATCTATAACGCCCTATAAGCATCTATAACGCCCATACTTTCCTATAATGTGTACTACAATGACTAACGGCTATGGCTGTGAAACAGCACTGAAGTCTCATTATGCATCTCTACAAAACTTCAGCAGAACAAGTTGGCTATGATGCATTATGACATTTGACAGATAAACAGGCTGATGATGACACATTTATAATGCATAAATCCGTTTTAAATTGACATACTGTTTCATAAAGGTGGTTATGAGGTGTTGTGAGGGTGTATACATGGTTATAATGAATCTTACAATGACTTATAGCTACACTTATAGGGCGTTATAGATGCTTATAGGGCGTTATAGATGCAAGCTTCATAGAAGGTGTTACCATAATTTCTAATTCTCTTATTGTTGCTGGTTATGTGACGCTGATTTATCTGCTGGGGTTCTGCCATTTACTGTGTGTGCGTGGGAGGGGGTTAAATCCCACCCTCCAATGAGAGGCTCTCACATGGTCTTTTATGCACGTTCTTGTATCGTTTGTCGCCATCAAGGCTGGTCTGTACGTGTGTGTGTGTGTGTGTGTGTGTGTGTGTGTGTGTGTGTGTGTGTGTGTGTGTGTGTGTGTGTGTGTGTGTGTGTGTGTGTGTGTGTGTGTGTGTGTGTTTATTTGTATGCGTCCGAGGGTGGGACAGGGAGTGCAGGGAACAGAGACAGACTGTTCCAGAGGTGAGGTCAGCGTGCCGCTATGACACACTTCCTGTCCCTCATGCTCCCCATTGCACAAACACACACTCGTACATGCACACACACATACAGCTACACCCACGTCTGCAGGACACAATTTGGGCAGCAGCAACAGGTCTGTCCTCATAACTTTATTGCCGCCACACACACACACACACACACACACACACACACACACACACACACACACTGTTCTCACTACCTCAGCAGCAGCATCTACAACGCACAAATTCCTGTTGTTCGTGTATTCTGGAAAATGTGACCGGCTTGTTTTGCCCCTGGAGGTTGCCCATGTGCAGTAATAGTAGCCCAAGTAACAAAAAGGAAGACACCATCTAGTGGTCCCCCGGGCTTTGAATAGGAATTCTTGCAGGACTCTGACGTCAGAGACTTCGTTGCGCATGACGCATGACAGACTGAGCACAGGGCAGACGAGCCGGTAGTGAACCTGGAGGCGGGGCAGAGGGAATACCAGCCAAATTCTCAGCCACAACGCAGGGATGATGCAGAGGGAAACTGCAGCCCAGACAACATCCGGATGTGGGCAATGATGGATGACAACATGGATGTGAGCCTGAAGTGGCCCACATGTGTAATTCCAAAAAAGGCCCAAATATGCCAAATCAAATGTGGGCCCTTTTTGGCAAAGATGCGGTGCTCTCGGCAACATGTGATCTGGATGTGACCCTGAAGTGGCCCGTGTGGTGAATGGTGAATATGGCCCAAATATCACCAAACAAATGTGGGCCACCTTTGGCAAATATGTGGCACATGCGGCATTGCTATGGCTTGGTTCTGGCCCAGATCTGGAAAACAGGAGCAGGCCGCCCAAGTGCCATGTGGGCTGGATGAAAGTGTCGTGTATGGGACGGGTCCGGGTCACAGCAATTTTGCTATCTGGGGGGAGAGGGGGTGCTCCTGCTACAGTTCTGCAGCCAGTGCAGCCGGTTCGGGGGGGGGGTGAGAATATGAAGCGGGTACTGTATCAACATCTCGGCTCTGCATTGATTTCCGAGTTATCCCATTAAAAGAAGAACACAGCCAGTAGCAAGCTTACTTCAGTCTGCTTTCTGACTTTGTTCATGCAAGGCCTGTGTGCACGCTGCCTGCATGCCCACCCGCACAGCATGCATGCAAGGCCTGCATGCCCACCCATGCAGCGTGCATGCACCATTCTCAGCAACACCCAATTTCATGGACAGTCAGTCAGTTATTCACACAGCCAGCATCTACCCAGCACAGTTCCTGCTGCCCACCACTACACAACCAAGGCAACGTGGAATTAAGTGCCTTGCTCAAGGGGGGACTGTTACTACTTGGGAATTCTCTGCCTAAATGTTCCTAGTAGGGAACTTTGAGGCGTGTGTCTTTCAAACGTCTTTAGGTGTGTGTCTTTCTAAACGCAGGCCATACCATCATCCCGCCTGATGCAGTTAAACAAGCTGCAGCAGTTTGTCTGCAGAGAAAACCATTACTGACCACTCTCTTATCAGCGCCGGAGGGAAAAGTTGGAAGACTTGGACAATGTTATCTCGCTATTAATGAATCAATGTCTGCATCCTTCATGTCGAACTCCTGCTTACAGAGCAAGGAAGGAACTCTGACGTGGGAACACGATACGGACGTGAAGCTGACTGACTGGCCGAGACGTAAACCATGCACGTATATACACCGACAGGCGTAGGTATGCGTCACACATACACATTCACGGACCTGTGCCACGCCACACTCGTGCAAACATGCACGTCGTCACGCGCACGCGCGCGCACACACACAGACACACGCGCGTGGTTCTCCACCCAATGTAACCTTTGGAAAAATGACAACTTTTACGCAGACCCACACACACACACACACACACACACACACACACACACACACACGCGTGTACGCACGAGCGCATCCATCAGCCACCATCACCACCACCGGGTCGTTAAAAGCTGCACGTTACAAACAAGCGCGCGGACCTCACGAGAATGACGAGCGTGAGAGACAGACTTCCTCTCCATCACTTTAAGTCACGACCACTGCCACCCGATGACGCAATAAGATGAGAGACAGAGAGGGGTGGGGGGGTTAAGCATCATATGACCATATCCACGACTCTTTGCCAAGTTGATGAAATAAAAAAGGGCCCCACAACTTTTTTTTTTTTTTGCGGGAGCAGCAAGATGACGACATCTTGTAGATTCACAGCGAATAAGATACGAGTGCCTGACATCCTCTGGGCTACGAGACAACCTTACCCTCAAGAAGCACGATACAATACTCACAATGTTTCACAAAATAAAGATAAAATAGAGAGGACAGTGAACTTCCAACAACCTGTTGCAGTTAGTCGAACTTTATTAAGCCTAAAGACAACAAACCTCTGCGGAGCAAGTTCACAGTCACATTTTGCGTGGCGAAAAAAAGTGATGTAGTCCATCCACACCACGTCTCTGGACCCCCGGGACAGAAACTGATCACAGTAAATGAGGCGAACAAACTTAAAGAAAAACGCAAACAAATGTTAACTTTTGAAAGACGTGCGACTTCTGACCTCACCTTGTTCATCTTCTCTAGTCCTACCCTCCTGGATTTCCAGGTTCAAGAGCTGTCTCTCATCCCCGGCAAGGCCAGCAGCAGCAGTGCCGTCCGCGACTATGAGATAACTTGTTTTCTTTACTCGAGGCCCGCCCTCCCTCCGCTCCGTGACCGCGGGGCGGGGCTAAGAGCATGTGTGGGATAGTCTTACCGAAATGCCGTCCCCTGACTGGCTGCTTCCGTGAGGGGGGGGGGAAGAGAGTGGAGACATTCACTCCTGATTGGTCACGTTAAGGGATTGGAAAGTGTCACTGTGCGTTCTGGGGCACATCAAGTCATTTTGCACCCCCCTCCCACCCCCACCCCCAGGCTGTGGTACTATTAATCGGTTATACGCAATGGACGCGTTAGGTCAGTGGGCAGGCATTCAGCCAGAAATTGATCAGAAACAATCATTTATACATAAAAGGTGCACTCCTGACATTCGGTCATCGTGATCATCATCATCGTCATCTTCGTCTTGCTTTCGGTAACTTCCGGTATCTCACGTCGTACAGAAGTTTATAAAGTCTAAACTCCCGCCTGCTTGCATGGCCAGTGGATGATGATGAACGACAGGCCCGCTGCCAGTACAGACGAGCGTTGTGTGCTTGCAGTGACATCTAATGGTGAAAGATGAGAAGTGCATTTTTAAAAAAAAAATTTAAATTTGCTCCTCGGCCGAGAAGAGAACAGTGTGGCGGTATTTACAGACCGAAACAAGTATTGATAATGACGACTTGTTTGAGTTTAGAACATAACCGATCTTCCACATGCTTCTCCAGGGCTCGGTCATGAGCAACGACGGTCTGTTATTGTCAAGTAGATGATATGTTCTGACTTTCACAGGCAGAGTTGAACAGAATTAATGGACAGAGTGCAATTTTTTCAAATGAATTGGTCCCATGGGACTGGAACTGACAAATGAACGTTTAACTGTGTTATTTGTGTAGGAGGTTTGGCAGTAGGGCAAGTCCGTGTGCTGAGTTATCACAGCTGAGGCAAGCAGTGAGAAATGGCCATGTCCGTGAATAAGACATGCTCACAAAGGACCTTAGGCTGTCTAGTTGTTTGCATGTCTGCGTGCATGCTCATATGTATGTATAAGTAACGACTACTGATGACTAGACTCGCTAGACTTTGGCTAACGGGTCGGACCCTTTAGTCGACTGGTTAACGTAGTCGCCCGTGCGGGCGACCCGGGTTCGTGTCTCGGCTGCGGCGGTTCTCGGCTGCCCCCTGAATTCGCTACCTTGGTGTCAGAAGTGGGATGGTGAGACCGTGAGGCCATCGGAAGCGCGTGCGCCCAGAGGGAGTTGATCCCGAATTCGGGGGGCATCCGTGGTCGTTACATATATGTAAATGTACGTGGTTCTGTGTCTTTTTAGAGTTTGCCCATATCTCTCTCGCGTTGTGTTTCTTTCCACCTGAAAAATTGTTGCCGCAATTATTCTTAGGCCTCAGACCGCCAACGCACCGCTAGCCCTTGGCTAACGGGTCGGACCCTTTAGTCGACTGGTTAACGTAGTCGCCCGTGCGGGCGACCCGGGTTCGTGTCCCGGCTGCGGCGGTTCTCGGCTGCCCCCTGAATTCGCTACCTTGGTGTCAGATGTGGGATGGTGAGACCGTGAGGCCATCGGAAGCGCGTGCGCCCAGAGGGAGCTGATATGCGCTTCCCGAATTCGGGGGGGGGGGGGACATCCGTGGTCGTTACATATATGTACATGTTTGTACGTGGTTATGTTTCTTTTTAGACTTTGCCCATATCTCTCTCGCTTTGTTTTTCTTTCAACCTGAAAAATTGTTGGCGCAATTATTCTTAGGGCCTCAGACCGCCAACGCACCGAACGTAATTTCTGTGTGCAGCATGAATCCTTTAGTCGTTCCCATGAGTGGGACTGACATGCAGGTATGCTTGGTGCACAGCATATGCATGGAAATCAAGAGTAGAATGGGAGCATGAGTCATGCAGCAGTTCCTGCACTACAACACGTGGAGTAAATCAATCCATTCCTCGGCTAAAAACTCTGGAATTTCCTGCTCACATTAGCAAGAGGAAGAAAACGAAAACAAATCGATGGACTGGTGGTTGTGCAAGGCTTCGCTGTGTGCAGAGTTTTCCGTCACTTTCTTTTGGATCGTGGGGGTGACAGACAGATCAGAGCAAGAAGAGAAAAGAAGAGATGATAAAAAGCAAGTTGGGAAGATAGACGGGATAAAATTGGAGGTGGGCACAACTTTGAGCTCAGATAGATAGATAGATAGATAGATAGATAGATAGATAGACAGACAGACAGACAGACAGATAGACAGATAGACAGATAGATAGATAGATAGATAGATAGATAGATAGATAGATAGATAGATAGATAGATAGATAGATAGATAGATAGATAGATAGATAGATAGATAGATAGATAGATAGATAGATAGATAGATAGATAGATAGATAGATAGATAGATAGATAGATAGATAGATTTAGAAAGAGCATGAGAGAGGGAAAACCGAATGGAGCAATAAGGGGTAGGAAACGTAGAGACAAAAGGGTAGAGGGGAGGTTGGGGGAGGGGAGGGATGGCGAGGGCCACAGGAGAGTCTAAGAAAATACTAGCAGAAACAGAAAGTTTGAGTCTTTAGCTCAGGAACGAGAGGCCAGGCTGGAGAGAGAGAGAGAGAGAGAGAGAGAGAGAGAGAGAGAGAGAGAGAGAGAGAGAGAGAGAGAGAGAGAGAGAGAGAGAGAGAGAGAGAGAGAGAGAGAGAGAGAGAGAGAGAGAGAGAGAGAGAGAGAGAGAGAGAGAGAGAGAGAGAATGCATGTGTGAGTGAGTGCACATGAGAGTGTGTGTATGTGAGTTCACATGAGAGAGCGAGACAGTGTGTGTGTGAGTGCACGTGAGAGAGAGAGAGTGTGTGTGAGTGCATGTAAGAGAGAGAGAGAGAGAGAGAGTGTGTGTGAGTGCATGTAAGAGAGAGAGAGGGAGAGAGACAGAGTGTGTGTGAGAGTGCATGTAAGAGAGAGAGAGGGAGAGAGAGAGAGTGTGTGTGAGTGCATGTAAGAGAGAGAGAGAGAGAGAGAGTGTGTGTGAGTGCATGTAAGAGAGAGAGAGGGAGAGAGACAGAGTGTGTGTGAGAGTGCATGTAAGAGAGAGAGAGGGAGAGAGAGAGAGTGTGTGTGAGTGCATGTAAGAGAGAGAGAGGGAAAGAGAGAGTGTGTGAGAGTGCATGTAAGAGAGAGAGAGAGTGTGAGAGAGAGAGAGTGTGTGAGAGTGCATGTAAGACAGAGAGAGGGAGAGAGAGAGATAGTGTGTGAGAGTGCACGTGAGAGAGACAGAGAGGGAGAGAGAGAGCGTGTGTGTGTGTGAGTGCATGTAAGAGAGAGAGAGGGAGAGAGAGAGTATGTGTGAGTGCATGTAAGAGAGAGAGAGGGAGAGAGAGTGTGTGAGTGCATGTAAGAGAGAGCGAGGGAGAGAGAGAGTGTGTGTGAGTGCATGTAAGAGAAAGAGAGGGAGAGAGAGAGTGTGTGTGTGAGAGTGCATGTAAGAGAGAGAGGGAGAGAGAGTGTGTGAGTGCATGTAAGAGAGAGCGAGGGAGAGAGAGAGTGTGTGTGAGTGCATGTAAGAGAAAGAGAGGGAGAGAGAGTGTGTGTGAGTGCATGTAAGAGAAAGAGAGGGAGAGAGCGAGAGAGAGAGTGTGTGAGTGCATGTAAGAGAGAGAGAGGGAGAGAGAGTGTGTGTGAGTGCATGTAAGAGAGAGAGGGAGAGAGAGAGAGTGTGTGTGTGAGTGCATGTAAGAGAGAGAGGGAGAGAGAGGGAGAGAGAGGGAGAGAGAGTGTGTGAGAGTGCATGTAAGGGAGAGAGAGGGAGAGAGAGAGTATGTGTGAGTGCATGTAAGAGAGAGAGAAGGAGAGAGAGTGTGTGAGCGCATGTAAGAGAGAGCGAGGGAGAGAGAGAGTGTGAGAGTGCATATAAGGGAGAAAGAGGGAGAGAGAGTGTGTGTGAGTGCATGTAAGAGAGAGAGAGGGAGAGAGAGTGTGTGAGAGTGCATGTAAGGGAGAGAGAGAGTGTGTGTGAGAGTGCATGTAAGGGAGAGAGAGGGAGAGAGAGTGTGTGAGCGCATGTAAGAGAGAGCGAGGGAGAGAGAGAGTGTGTGTGAGTGCATGTAAGAGAAAGAGAGGGAGAGAGAGAGAGTGTGTGAGTGCATGTAAGAGAGAGAGAGGGAGAGAGAGTGTGTGTGAGTGCATGTAAGAGAAAGAGAGGGAGAGAGAGAGAGTGTGTGCGAGGCGAGAGGGAGAGAGAGCGGGATAGAGAGGGAGAGAGAGAGAGAAGGAGAGAGGGAGAGACAGAGGGAGAGAGAGAGGGAGAGAAGGAGAGAGAGGGAGGGAGAGAGGGAGAGAGGGGGAGAGAGAGAGTGCACATGCACAAGTGTGTCCTTGGTGTAAGGGAAATCAGATGATTCTTGGCTACAACACAAAAGCTTTTAGTCAAACAGACAAATAATAAAAAGGTAATAGGAAATAGAACATGAGCGCAGCCTAAGACTGGGGGAAGGGGCACGGCTACTGACAGATAGGCAGGAGTCACAATCTCCATTCAGGGCTCCACTTGATCCGGAATTAGACTGATCCGCATCCCCAGTTTACCTTTTTTTATTGGTTTTGCAGCACTTGCTTAAATAAACAAGAACCAAATGAATGCATGGCTGCAGCTAAGCCAATGCACTGAGCTCCACAGCCCTGCACGACAGATACACTGAACTTGTGAAAACTGGCGAGATAAACGGATGCAATGCAGACAGCGCAGCCGCGCGCGTGACAGAATACCCAGAAAACCCCGCGAGGGAAACCCGAGACCCAAACACCACCACGGGGCTGCAAGGTGCTCAGAAACAAGCGCTCAGTGTAAACCCGAAGAGTGAGTCCACAACGGGAAGATTTAGAGTTTTGAGGAAGCGGAGCAGCTCGGAGCGCCTTTGGAGGTAAATGAGAGGAGGGGTGGATGGGGTGGGAGCCCGGGCCAAGAGGAAATGAGGGAAGGAGGAGAGGGAGGGGGAGAGAAAGGGGCTGTGTAGTTTGAAGAGAGATTGTATAAGAAAGCAGTAAACCAGTGGCTGATAAGGTACAGCTGTGGATGGAGAGAGATAGACGGGGGGGGGGGGGATAGAAAGAGGGTGAAAGAGAGGGGGAGAGAGAGAGAGTCACAGGGGGGAGGGCGAGAGAGAGAGAGAGAGCGAGAGAGTGTGAGAGAGCGAGAGAGTGTGAGAGAGAGAGGGGGAGAGAGAGAGAGTGTGAGAGAGAGAGGGGGGGAGAGAGAGAGAGAGAGAGAGAGCGAGAGAGAGAGAGGGGGGGGCGAGAGAGGGGGGGAGCGAGAGAGAGCGAAAGAAAGCGAGAGAGAGAGAGGGGGGGCGAGAGAAAGAAAGAGCGAGCGAGAGAAAGAAAGAGCGAGCGAGCGAGCGAGAGAGAGAGAGAGAGCGAGAGAGAGAGAGCGAGCGAGAGCGAGAGAGAGAGAGTGATGACAGAGATGGACAGAGATGCATGTGAGAACACGGACAGAGTTCTGCAGAGAGGCCCGGTAAGAGAAAGTGGGGTCCAGGGATTACTCCGCTTACATTTATCGTGCACATGAACTTCATAAAAGGCCGAGTGCTGTGCGCGTCAAGCAGCCCGTCTCTCCTGACGCTGCCCGCCGAGCTCGCTCGGTCCAGCAGCCATTTCCTAGGCGTGCTCTGGGACTCTTGGACCCGAGTTAGGGTGGACATTTTTGTGTGGAAGAAAAGAAAATATTTGGTGCATAGTTTACCGGGAGGTGTTTCTATAAAGGGCGGTGCCGGGATTTGTTGGGGTTAGCGCGGAGTTTTGGCGGGAGGAAGTGGTTTATGTCTTTCCCCTCTCTCCCTCGATCAGCTTCCCTCTCACCACATCCCCCCCCCACTCCGTACACAAAACAACGAGTCCTCAAACCGAGTCCTGACTTTGGGACGGATCATTGTTCTCGAGCCGCAGGAATCCAGTCTAGTCCTGCCACCCTCTGAGCTTGGACTTCCCATACGAACTCCCTGTCTCTCTAACGAGTGTGTGTGGGACTGAGAAGTAGTGCTAGTAAATAGTAATAGCATTCTATTCTATTCTATTCTATTCTGGATGCTGGGGTCTATGTTTAACCCTGACAGGTCAGTGTTCCTTCCTGTGCTGTGTGTGCATGTGTGTGTGCGTGTGCGTGCGTGTGCGTGTGTGTGTGTGTTGTGCATGCCTGTGGCTCACGGCCGTGGTAAGACGTCACGTCCAGCCATAGCGTTGTTGTTGATGGGAAATGTGAGGAGCGTATACAAACACATGTGAAAAGCTCGTAAAGCCACGCTGCTCACCGCACCGCCTCCTCATTCCCATAGAACCAAAACAACCCGCTGTGCACGAAAACAGAAGTATAGGTACCTCATGAGCCAACACGGGGAAGAAAACGGGAACGTATTGGAACAAGACCTAGTGCTGTTCCATGTATGTTTCATGTATGTTATATGAATTTTACATGTACGTAATATGCATTTCACATGTGCTATAAAGTTGTTATTGTATATTATATGTACTTTACACGCATGTTATATGTATTTTACATATGCTATAAAGTTGTTGTATGTCACATGTATGTTATATGTATTTTACATGTGCTATAACGTTGTTGTTGTATGTTATATGTACACTACCGTTCAAAAGTTTGGGATCACCCAAACAATTTTGTGTTTTCCATGAAAAGTCACACTTATTCACCACCATATGTTGTGAAATGAATAGAAAATAGAGTCAAGACATTGACAAGGTTAGAAATAATTATTTGTATTTGAAATAAGATTTTTTTTACATCAAACTTTGCTTTCGTCAAAGAATCCTCCATTTGCAGCAATTACAGCATTGCAGACCTTTGGCATTCTAGCTGTTAATTTGTTGAGGTAATCTGGAGAAATTGCACCCCACGCTTCCAGAAGCAGCTCCCACAAGTTGGATTGGTTGGATGGGCACTTCTTTGAGCAGATTGAGTTTCTGGAGCATCACATTTGTGGGGTCAATTAAACGCTCAAAATGGCCAGAAAAAGAGAACTTTCATCTGAAACTCGACAGTCTATTCTTGTTCTTAGAAATGAAGGCTATTCCATGCGAGAAATTGCTAAGAAATTGAAGATTTCCTACACCGGTGTGTACTACTCCCTTCAGAGGACAGCACAAACAGGCTCTAACAGGTACTATTTAATGAAGATGCCAGTTGGGGACCTGTGAGGCGTCTGTTTCTCAAACTAGAGACTCTAATGTACTTATCTTCTTGCTCAGTTGTGCAACGCGGCCTCCCACTTCTTTTTCTACTCTGGTTAGAGCCTGTTTGTGCTGTCCTCTGAAGGGAGTAGTACACACCGGTGTAGGAAATCTTCAATTTCTTAGCAATTTCTCGCATGGAATAGCCTTCATTTCTAAGAACAAGAATAGACTGTCGAGTTTCAGATGAAAGTTCTCTTTTTCTGGCCATTTTGAGCGTTTAATTGACCCCACAAATGTGATGCTCCAGAAACTCAATCTGCTCAAAGAAGTGCCCATCCAACCAATCCAACTTGTGGGAGCTGCTTCTGGAAGCGTGGGGTGCAATTTCTCCAGATTACCTCAACAAATTAACAGCTAGAATGCCAAAGGTCTGCAATGCTGTAATTGCTGCAAATGGAGGACTCTTTGACGAAAGCAAAGTTTGATGTAAAAAAAATCTTATTTCAAATACAAATCATTATTTCTAACCTTGTCAATGTCTTGACTCTATTTTCTATTCATTTCACAACATATGGTGGTGAATAAGTGTGACTTTTCATGGAAAACACAAAATTGTTTGGGTGATCCCAAACTTTTGAACGGTAGTGTATATGTATTTTACATGTACGTAATATGCATTTCAAATGTGCTATAAAGTTGTTGTTATTGCATGTTATATGTATGTTACATACATGTTATCTGTATTTTACATGTGCTATAAAGTTGTTGTATGTTATATGTATGTTACATGTGCTATAAAGTTATTGTTGTATGTTATATGTATGTTATATGTATTTTCGATATGCTATAAAGTTGTTGTTGTATGTTACATGTATGTTATATGTATGTTCCATTTGCTATAAAGTTGTTGTATGTTATATGTATGCTATATGTGCTATAAAGCTGTTGATGTTATATACATTACATATATGTTACATGTATGTTGTATGTATGTTACATGTGATATAAAGTAGTGTTACATGTATGTTACATGTTTTAGTCATGTGAGAGGGCTCTGGTCCAGAGCAACTCATAAGTTAAAAAATAGGGTTCTTCATATGCTTATATGACCGTTATGGGGAACAGATGTTATGGTGAAGGGTAAAAGCCATAACACGAGTCGTAAGAGTAATAAACAAAGGATTAGGAAGAGCTCGTTTCATTCTGCTCCTTCCCATTAATGACTTTAATGACCAGTGGAAATAACAGAGATGGACGTGTGGTTACGTAATAGGCTTACGGCTAATGTTTCACAGGCTAGTGTCGGGTAAAGTCAACATTTAGTTGTACGACTACGGTGAAAAAACATAGCAGGACCCCCGAGCTTGGTACCCAGAGTTCAGACCTGTTTTGATTCTTTCTCAAGACCATTCTGCTCGCCGAATACACATAACTCACAGTGTCTGGCATGTCTCAGAGAATGAGGAGCACATGAGCTGGTCAGGTAGTCAGACAATGAGACTCACAATAGACATTTGTGTATGTGGAAAATCCAAACACACTCTTGCCAAGCGTCATCTACCGTCTGTCAACAACTAACCAAGATGCAGCTTCCCCTCAACACACATCTGACCTGCAGCAGACCCAAGCAAGCACATGGATCTGATATTAAACCTGGACCTGATGTTAAACCTGGACCTGATGTTAAACCTGGATCTGATGTTAAACCTGGACCTGATGTTAAACCTGGACCTGATGTTAAACCTGGATCTGATGTTAAACCTGGATCTGATGTTAAAGCAGTATGGCGGTGGTACTTGGTGAGAATATGAATTAGTTTAATTTAATTCTGCTTTCTTTTTTTGGAGGGGGGGCTTCCTTTCCCCCCTTTTTCTCTCCTTACCCCAGTTTCCCGAGCCGTCCCAGTCGCTGCTCCACCCCCTCTGTCGATCCGGGGAGGGCTGCAGACTACCACATGCCTCCTCCCTTACATGTGGAGTCGCCAGCCGCTTCTTTTCACCTGACAGTGAGGAGTTTCACCAGGGGGCTGTAGTGCGTGGGAGGATCACGCTATTCCCCCTGTTCCCCTTCCCCCCCCGAACAGGCGCCCCGACCGACCAGAGAAGGCGCTAGTGCAGCGACCAGAACACACACCCACATCCGGCTTCCCACCAGCACACATGGCCAATTGTGTCTGTAGGGACATCCGACCAAGCCGGAGGTAACACGGGGATTTGAACCGGAGATTCCCGTGTTGGTAGGCAACGGAATAGACCACCACGCTACCCGGACGCCCTAATTCTGCTTTCTGAGGGATAACGTGTTTCATAAATCCCGGGCTGACCGAGTCATTATCGCTTCAATAGCAGCAACGTGTAAACCGACGTGTCAAACTGTCCATAATGGGTCATCTGTTGAAATTGTGGACAGTTTTAGATTTCTCAGTTTGCACATCGCAGACACCCTCACATGGTCTCTCAGCACCGACTGCATCCTGAAGAAGTCTGAGGCGTCCCAAGAGTTTTGGTATGACTACCAAGACTCTTGTGAACTTTGATGGCAGTACCATGGAGCGGGTCTTAACGCACGCTCAGTTTTTCAGCTAGGAAAATCAAAGACGTTTGAATCAGTTCATCTGGACACAGCGTTTATTGATAGAAACGTTTCATCATCATCTAAGTGACCTCTTCAGTCTCAGCTGACTGCAGGTGTCCCCACCCTTATAAACAATACAGCGGCATAACGACCCAAACCGAGGATCGGTTTCATACACAAATATGGGCGTGACCATTAGATAGAGTTACAATGGCCATGTGTCCTATTCACTGAGGATTTGCCCTGTTTGTGCTGGGGGACCCGACCCCGGCACAAACAGAGCAATATAGTGTACGCTGCTAAGTGCCAGGAGGATTGGCGTGACTTGTACATTGGGGAAACCAAACAGATGATGGCCAAGAGGATGACACAACACGGGAGAGCTAACACGTCAGACCAGGACTCCACAGTCTACACCATCTACAGACCAGGACTCCACAGTCTACACCATCTACACCACAGTCTACACCATTTACAGACCAGGACTCCACAGTCTACAACATCTACAGGCCAGTGACCACTCTTTCAAGGATGAGGATGTGGACATCCTTGATAGGGAGGAACGCTGGTTTGAATGGGAAGTCAAAGAGGCCACCTATGTGACGAGGGAACGACCATCCCTGAACCGAGGACGGGGCCTAAGAGTACATCTGTCACCATCTTACAATGCTGTGACTGCAGCCATTCCCCAATCCTCTGTAAATAGTGCACATGGCCATCAAAACTCTAGTTAGTGGTCACTCCCCCTATTTGCATACGAAACCGATCGTTGGTTTTGGTCGTTATGCCGCTGTGTTGTTTATAAGGGTGGGGACACTGGCAGTCAGTTGAGACTGAAGAGGTCACTTAGATGAGTGATGAAACGTTTCTCTCAATAAATGTCGTGTCCAGATGAACTGATCCAACCTTCTCTGATACCATGGAGAGGGGCTTGACAGGCTGCATCACAGTGTGGTTTGGCAACCTGACTGCTCAGGACTGCGGACTGCTGCAAAAGGACTGTAAAGGCAGCAGCAGAAGTCATCGGCATGGAACAACCACACCTTCATAATATTTACACCACTCGCTGCAAGAGGAAAGCCCCAAACATCATTAAGGACACCAGCCACCCCGCTCATGTTCTGTTCTCGCTCCTTCCAGCTAAAAAACACTACCGGAGCATCAAACCACGCACCACCCGTCTCAGTAATAGTTTCTTTCCACAGGCAGTCAGGTTGCTGAACAGCTGATGCACCCATATTCAGCTAACATTGTTGTGATATCGTGTACTTTTCTATATTGTGTATAATATAATGCATGAGTTCACTGTGTACATAGTCTATGTAGGTCTGTAGTGTTGTCTTTTTTTGGTGTGTTCTTGTGTCCCCTGTGTTAAGGCAGAGAGCCAGAGCACAAGAATTTCATTGTATTGTAATGCACGGTGATGCAGTGGTTAGCACGGTCGCCTCACAGCAAGAAGGCTCTGGGTTCGAGCCCCGGGGTAGTCCAACCTTGGGTCCAGGTGCTCCGGTTTCCTCCCACGGTCCAAAGACATGTAGGTCAGGTGAATCGGCTGTACTAAATTGCCCCTAGGTGTGAATGTGTGTGTGTGTGTGTGTGTGTGTGTGTGTGTGTGTGTGTGTGTGTGTGTGTGTGTGTGTGTGTGTGTGTGTGTGTGTGTGTGTGTGTGTCGGCGCTGTGTGATGGGCTGGCGGCCTGTCCAGGGTGTCTCCCTGCCTGCCGCCCAATGACTGCTGGGATAGGCTCCAGCATCCCCGCGACCCTGAGAGCAGGATAAGTGGTTCGGATATGGATGTAACGCACATGACAAAAACGTTGAACTTGAACTCGCACGTGGATTCATCTGCTTGCTCACATAGGGGCATCTGCAGATGCATGGAGGAGTCAATAGAAGAGGACAGGAAGGGGGAAGTGGGAGAAGAAAAACAATCATGACAGGATTAGAAGAAAGGAGGAAAAGGCCAGAACAGGGACGAATCCAAGAAAAATAAAAAATAATAAAGCATGTTGTCCTATTAGATAATCAGTGGACTCTGTTTGGTTCCCACATCCATGTGGTGGGGTCAGCTGCTGCAGAATGATGCAGACCAGAGGGCTCCACATTCCCACACTGCTCAGCACATGATGAGAGCCGTGGGGACTGCAAGACAACATCGCACAACCGAGTGTGCATTGCATTCCCTAACACAAACTGAGAGTACACACACACACAGGAAGAAACAAGTACACAAAGCAGTGTTGGCATGCAAACATGCATGCACAGCCAAAGAAGAATACACACAACACACACGCATATATATACATGCTGATATGCACATAAGCACAATGGGCCTCATTCATCAGTCGGTTGTATGTACAAATGTGTTCACACCCACGCCCCCGCAACACCCACAGAATTTTTCTTTTAGCTCTCAAATTTGTCTGACAGTCAGAAGTAAAGCCTGATGGTTATTTTCAATTCCTTCCCCCCAACATCTATCACAGGGGTGGGCAATCTTATCCAGAAAGGGCCAGTGGGGGTGAAGGTTTTTGTTCCAACCAAGCGGTCACACACCTGATCCCACTAATCAACCAGTAGAGCCTTGGCTGAGGAACTTGATTAGGAGACACAGATGTGCAATTGCTTGGTTGGTACAAAAACCTTCACCCACACCGGCCCTTCCTGGATAAGATTAGCCACCCCTGATCTACCGTCTACCTCTTGCAATGAGCAATCACCCAGGCTGAAAAAGACACCAGTGTTAGCCATCTGGTGTATAATGTAGTGAATTCAGGGGGTAGCCAGGAACTGCCGCAGCCGGGACGCGATCCCGGGTCTCCCGCACCACGAGTGACTACGTTAACCAGTCAACTAAAGGGTCTGACTGGTTAACCAACTGGCTAGCGAGTGTAGTCATTCGTGATCGTTACACTATCCCCCTCCTTTGGGAAGCACATCCCGACGCTTGAGGACACCAGCTCCTTCACACCTCTGGGCGCACGCACTTCCGAAGGCCTCACGGTCTCACCAACCCACTTCTGACACCAACGTAGCGAATTCAGGGGGCAGCCGGGAAGCGCCCCAGTCGGGATGCGAACCCGGGTCTCCTGCACCACGGGCGACTGGGCTAACCAGTCGACTAAAGGGTTTGACCCGTTAGCTAACTGGCTTGGCGAGTCTACTCATTCATGATCCATCCATCTATCCATTATCCAAGCCGCTTATCCCAACTGGGGCCGCGGGATGCTGGAGCCTATCCCAGCAGCTATTGGGCGACAGGCAGGGAGACACCCTGGACAGGCCGCTAGTCCATGGCCTTGATCGTTACACTAAATCCAGGGGTTACCAAGGTTCTACACTGGTCTCTGAGACAAACTGCAGGGCTAAAATATTTCATGGGTGGGTGTAAGAACAAATTTGTATGTAGGAACAGTTGATGAATTAGGCCCAGTGTGTTCAAACTGTGGGCCACCGTTTGTGCCGCTGCACATGCCTGAAAACATAACTCAACGATAATCATCGCCTGTATGTAATCAAAAATGATGTAATACAGATTCCCATGAAGGGAGTTCAGTTTACTCCTGGTGACTCACACTACTTTAAGACCTCTCCAGCCAGCAAGCTCGTCTCTGCTTACAGTATGGTAATTCTCCAGCACTGGTGAGGCAATCACAACAGAGCCATTGTATCTGGACTGATGCGGCCCCAGCGTACTGATGCCATCATCCCTTGCTACCTTGTTAGACCATAGACTGAAATGTTTTCAATTTGCATTCGACTTCATGGGTAATTTACTCACACTCATTACGGATAATGATAGGTCAATATAGAGCAATTTTTCTCTAGCAGCGAAGCTTTTGCAGATGACTACTGCATAGTAGGACCACGGGAATATATTGCATTTTCAAGTTGCATTTTATACAGCGCTTTTCTAGCTGCAACAGCCACTCAAGGTGCTTTACATTTCTGGTCAGATCAGAATTTCAGACACCTGTTATAACAGAACACAAGCCGTTTTCTGTACAATCGTCCCCTGTTTCCACAGATCTGAAAGAGTGACTGCATGTTATACAGCGCTTTGGGAGGATAATGGGATTTGAAAGGTTAGATCTCTGTCAGTGTACAATCTTGAGAGATAAAACCTGCTCTCGTCTTAATCTATCTCCCCTTAAACTTGTAAAGCAAATGTGGTGAACAACTCATACAGTAAAAATCTGTCGGTCTGCTTCTGTCTGTCGGTCTGTCTGTCTTGTCTAACTGTCAGTCTCTCTGTCTATCTATCTAGAAGAAGAAGAAGAACAAGCAGAAGAACAAGAAGAAAAGAGAGCGAGAGAGAGACAGAGACAGTGAGAGAGAGCGACAGGCAGCGAGAGAGACAGTAAGAGAGAGAGAGAGAGCGACAGAGAGACAGACAGACAGACAGACAGACAGATTTAATGAAGACAGAAATCTTCATTAAATCTATGGTCAAGGCCTGGTGGCTCTGACCCTTACTAGTAGTTACCTGTGATGGTAAATGGACTGCGTTCATGCAGCACTTTTTCCAGCTGCAACAGCCACTCAAAGTGCTTTACTATTCATGCAGCACAATCATACACACACACACACATAGTGGTGTCAACCATGCAAAGAAACAACCAGCTCATCGGGAACAGTTAGGGGTTTAAGTGCCTTGCTCAGGGACACCTCGGCATTTCTTTCCAGGAAGAGCCGAGGCTCAAACCAGCAACCTTCCAGCTACCAGACGACCCGCTCTACCTCCTGAGCCACCGCTGCCCCGTAATGTTGCTGACTTAGCTAGTTCAGCCCACGCAACAGGTAGGCACCCTCATTAAATGCCTGAAATAGAACATGAAGGTAACTAGTCTCTTTTCCATGACGCATCACCATACAACCTTTCTGTGTACCACTCTCACACTGCTGCTGTATGCTGAAAGCACACATGACAAAGAGCACGCTACAAACCGGCTTCCATATATATATATATATATATATATATATAGGCCTGCTTCAAATAAATAAGTAAATAAATAAATAATAAATAAAAATCATAAAATGAATAAATAATAAAGAATAATAATAAACAAATAAACAGACAAATAATAAATATTATTGTTATTGTTATTATTGTTAATACTAATAAATAAACAAATAAATAAACAAATAAACAAACAAATAAATACTAAGTCCATGGATTTGTGCCTGCTCAGAGCAGTAACGTCGAGCCTGGCCAGGGCGACGGAGCCCAGCTGTGGATGTGGCTGGGCATCGTCCAGCTGTGGTGTGTAAACACGTAGTTTCTCTCTCAGTCCATCTGAACGACCAATCACACCACTGATGGGATTTCCATTAGCCTGTCGGCCCAAGCCAACGTATGTGTTGAAATGAGTGAATTGTGTGTGTGTGTGTGTGTGTGTGTGTGTGTGTGTGTGTGTGTGTGTGTGTGTGTGTAATGTCTCCTTCATATACACAGCTATGACCACGCACATACATTCACTCACAGACACACACCCACTCACCTTTGTCAGCCTCATCCTTCCACTATCACTCCTCTCCGGACTCTTCCTCAGAGACGAGCTCCTGCTTCTCCTCAGAGACGAGCTCCTGCTTCTCCTCACAGATGAGTTCCTGACCACCGGCACCACCTGGACCTCTTCCTCCCCGCACCAGTCCGAACTCAGGACGCAACCCATATAGATGGACAGGCCCGCGGACCTGGGACTATTTCTCCTCTAGCTCGTCTCCCTTGGGCCCCCTCCGCTCCCTCTCGCTCGCTCTTCTCCCTCCCCCTGTCAGGCGCTGTTCTCCAAGCCCTGGCGCCCAGGCAGCTGTTTTTGTCAGCTGGAGAGGAGAGCGAGAGAAGCCCTTCCCCTTTTCCTGGCTCTCATTCAGCTCCGCTCGCCCTGTTGAAGGGAGAGAGGATACACACCGCACACTCCTCCAGTCCCCTCTGTCACACACACACACACACATAGACACACACACACCGATTTAAAAACACCTCCTCTTAAAACCATCTTCCCTATGTGGACATCCCACTTCCCCCTCCCCCCCCCGCTCATCCCTCCACTCACGTGCACACTACGAAAACAAACATACCTGGGAAAACGAGTGCACCCCACATGACTTTGTTTTGTTTTGCTCTTTCTTTCTTCTTCTTTCTTTCGTCCTTTCCCCTTCACACTACTTTTTCTTTCTTTCCCGCTTCCTTTTTTCCCTTTTTTCTTTCTTTCTTTCCCCTTCACACTACTTTTTCTTTCTTTCTTCCTGTCTTTCTTTCTTTCTCTTTCCTCCATTTTTGCTTTCTTTCTTTCCCCTTCACACATTCTTTTTTCTTTCTTTCTTTCTTCCTTTCTTTCCCCTTCACACTTTCTTTTTCTTTCTTTCTTTCTTTCTTTCTTTCTTTCTTTCTTTCTTTCTTTCTTTCTTTCTTTCTTTCTTTCTTTCTTTCTTTCTTTCCCCTTCACACACTAATTTCTTTTTCTTTCTTTCCCCTTCTTTCTTCCTTCCTTCCTTCCTTCCTTCCTTCCTTCCTTCCTTCCTTCCTTCCTTCCTTCCTTCCTTCCTTCCTTCCTTCCTTCCTTCCTTCCTTCCTTCCTTCCTTCCTTCCTTCCTTCCTTCCTTCCTTTCCCCTTCACACACTACTTTCTTTCCCCTTCTTTCTTTCTTCCTTACTTCCTTCCTTCCCCCCCTTCACACTATGTGCCTGTATGAAAAAGGGTTATCAGAAACACACTACCTGCTTTCACAAATCACCACCAAACTCACAGAACAATCAGGTTTTATTTCCATGTTAGTATCTATATGTAGTATGTGTAGTATATATGTGTAGTAATGGCGACAGGCATTTACCTGTGCCCCCGTCCATAGGGTTAGTGGTTGTGTCAGGAGGGGCATCCGAAGTAAGACATTGCCAAATCCGAATGCGGATTGATAAGACCATACCGGATCAGTCGAGGCCACAATCGGTGCTGTGCCCCCACAGGGTACTGATGGAAGCTATAAAATTCGCTGTGGCGACCCCTGAAAAACAGGGAACAAGCTGAAAGAAGAAGAAGTGTCTATATGCAGTGCAGTTATGAAGTACCACATCTCTGTGGTACTGTTATAAGGTACACACTACTATAAGCGTGGCTCCTGTCATCACAAATCACTTGTCTTACATGGGTTCTCCGCAGGGACCCTCTACAAATGTTAAGACTTTTCCATTCCTTTTTCATACGGGTGTCTTTCTCCGAGCTCATGTTAATGCCTCTGCATGTCTCCGATACAGCCAACACAATGGCTCTCATGCACACAAACGCGTTTTGCAGTCCCCCTCCCTGTCCCATTTCCCGTTTGTCTCCCTTTTCCTCCTCCGTCACCTCTTCGGTTCTCTTTAACAATCCCCAAGCACAAGTCTCTTTCTCTTCCTCCTTTCCATTTGCCCCTCTACCCCAGGTTGCCTCACTCTTGTGTATACAATACTCCTCTGTCCCCCCCCCCCAACTCCCACCCCCATCCTCAGCCTCTCCCTTCTCAGTGCTCCTCTGTTTCCTGCCCTGAGATATAGGCAGCAGGCTTCTCCTCAGCTCCGGCCCAGACATTGTGGCTATTGTCGAGAGGGCCTTCGGGAAAACAAACGAGAAACTGCAGCGAACGACGACACCGGCCGCTAGGATGCTCAGCGACCTCAGCAGGAGGGAGGGACAACAGTGTACGGTTCTCCTCCTTTTTACTCAGCAGCGGGACGGAGGCTCTTTCACCATACATAGTCTATAGATTAGCACACGCCGTGGTTGAGGCGACGTCATGCCAAGGGGTGTCACGGATACATCCGCGTCGCTGTTCGGTTGCTGCTTCTTAGCGCCTTCCTCTGAGGATAAAGGGTCAACTCCACCTTTTCTGTCAGGTGCTGCTTCTTAGCGCCTTCCTCTGAGGATAAAGGGTCAACTCCACCTTTTCTGTCAGATGCTGCTTCTTAGCGCCTTCCTCTGAGGGTAAAGGGTCAACTCCACCTTTTCTGTCAGATGCTGCTTCTTAGCGCCTTCCTCTGAGGATAAAGGGTCAACTCCACCTTTTCTGTCAGATGCTGCTTCTTAGCGCCTTCCTCAGAGGATAAAGGGTCAACTCCACCTTTTCCGTCTTCCGATATACAGGTGGTGCATTTAGATGACCAGTTAAGTCGAGCTATAGCTCGATTAGGCCACGTAATTGGACTGCTGTCGTTGTCCCATTATATAAGAACCGGGGGAAGAATCGATTTATTGAAGGATGTCCGACCCCGGTACGGTAGGCACTATTGGACCGTCTTGTGACCTATTGCGTCACAAATGTACCAAAGAAGCGACGAACAAGTTATAGCAAGCGGCACCGTTTAGCTGACGCGACATAAAGTTTGTCCCCTCGTCTGTCCGGAAATGTGTGGTTCTCGCTCGCCATGTTGATACTGTTGATACGGTAGAGGCTAGTTCCCATCGATGCAGAGAACGGTCAACTGAGCATGCGCAAGTACTCGTTGCCTCCGTTGTTTGGGTAGGGTAAGGTTAGGGTTAGGGGGGGGTTAGGGTAAAAGTTAGCTAATCAGACGCAGAGTAGGGGCGGGTCTTCCTAGAATCCCAGCGCCTGGATGCTACGCGGGGCGTGTGGAGGCATGATAGAGGCATTTCGCGCATGCTCAGTCGACCGTTCTCTACTCCATTTCCGTTCTCTGCATCGATAGGAACTAGCCTCTACCCTGTTGATACTACGCTGTTCGACTTCCGGGTTCAAGACCGCCACGGGAACTGTGGATCATGCGCAGAACGCCTAGGCCAGCTCGGGGCCGACTGTAAAAAAACACACGGCTAAATAACTATAAAGCTAACGCTAGCCAGCGACATAATCCGTGACGTCATAAGTAGTCGAAGGACCCCCCCCCCCGAGGCGATACTGGCCGTTTCCGCCGTGAGCGTTTGATGACGTGCGGCGGAGTTCCCTCCCACCTCCCTGCGGACGACGCATTCTAGCGCCAACCCCTGAAGCGTATATGTGCCGGAGTAAATCGACCCCCAACCGTGTTATCTAGGTTGTGTTAGTCCGACTTTGAGAAATTCGATTTAGTACTGTAACCGGTTATTTTCTTGCCCGGTGCGGGATTCGACACGGGGTGTACTGCACCACAAGGCGTGTACTGCACCACAAGGCGACATCACTAACCGCTCGGCTAAAGGGTCAGACCCGTTAGCTAGGGGCTAACGTGTCTTATTAGTAGTTTACAGTCGTCACCCTCCCCGGAAGCGCGCCCTCGCGCTTGTTATTCCCGCGCTCCGAAGAGACTTCTGAGGATCTGCACACTTCCGGATCCCACCGCTGCCACCAATGTAACCGGTTATTTTCTTGCTCGGTGCGGGATTCGATACGGGGTGTACTGCACCACAAGGCGACATCACTAACCGCTCGGCTAAAGGGTCACACCCGTTAGCGAGAGGCTAACGTCTTTTATTAGTAGTCTACAGTACGATTTCAGCCGTTTACATGTATTTTAAAAGTGCAGTTTTCTAACATCACGTAAACGTATGTGACTTCATGGCTCAGTCATACCCCCCCCCCCACAACCCTGACCACCCTATGGGTGCAGTAGTGCCGAGAGGTGAGAAAAACATACAGCTGTTGCTGGAGTTTTGCTTTCCCTCCTGTCGCTTTTGGTGTTGCTTATTTCTTCTCTGTGGGTTGTTTTGGCTGCTGCACGAGAGCTCGCAGGGCTTTGGAGGAGTGAGACCGTACCCCATAAAAGGCAAATTCTTGATGTGCCTCCAAAGGGACACCCCCCCCGCCCCCCACCCACCCCTCGTCTCTTTATTTACTCCTTCTTTCCATCCCCCCTTTTCCTCTCTCTCACATTCTTGTTCTTCGCTCTCGTCGTCTGTCTCTCCCCCACCCCCTCTCTCACCTCAGACAGGAACCCAGCGCTGAAACAGTCGTATCGTAGCCAGCGACAGACTCCAGGTGTAGCTGACTTTCTCGAACCGAACACACACGCACGCACACACACACTCCTGACTCGCTCACTGCCTACGTCTATGTTTTTACACAGGAGGCCCCAGACGTTAGCTCAGGCTGGAGGCGGTGTTTACAACGAGACCCCCTCCTGGTTTTAACTGGCGTGAAATTAACTCCTTCTAATCGAATCAGATCCCACTTGGATCCCGTGTTCCCGTCTGGAAGAGATGAAGGGGGCAACAGAGGCGCAGAGATAAGAACGAGGCCCTTTGCAGAGAGCCAGGGTCTGTTTTTGTCTGCCAACGCATTCATGTACCACTTCACAAGCATTCATGTACCGCTTCACAAGCCAAAATGAGATTGGATTATTGGGCAAATGAGACAAGTCTGTATTCTTTCCACCCGATATAAAGACAGATGAGAGCGAGGGAAATCGAGGGCCTGCACATTGTCTCTGGAAGTGTAGCCTTTATTGGCGAGGGGGAGCCACATCTGTGCTGTCCTGATTTCCATCGGCGCGGTTGTAAACACAAAGGTCCAGAGAATACAGGGGATCTAATTAATTGGCACCTGTTAGAGGAGACTTGGCAGACTGGAGTCTGGATGGACCAGCGCACGGTAGCGGGGGATTCGTAGGGTAAAAACTAAAGAAATGATAACGTCACGGAGAAGAGCACGGAAAGACAGGGAGAGCATCCAAAGCCAAATATGGTGAGACAAAGAAGAGGGAAAGAGAGAGAGACAGAGCGAGAGAGAGACAGAGAGAGTGAAAGAGAGAGAGAGAGAGAGAGTGAGAGAGAGAGAGAGCAAGAGGGAGAGAGAGAGAGTGAGAGAGAGAGAGTGAGAGAGAGAGCAAGAGGGAGAGACAGAGAGAGAGAGACAGAGAGAGAGAGAGATTCTATCTTGAGAAAAAGAAACGAAAGGACACAGAAATAGACGCACATATGGTGATGGCAGGAACGCCGCTACCCAAGTTATCTGTGCTCGCTGTTCTTCTCCACGACCTCCGGATTTAACTTTCATTTCACAGCACACATCAGAAAGCAGCATCATATTTACAGGCTGTAAATAGAAGTTTCCAGCTTCCCAGGCATTTCTCAGTGCTAATGGCCCTGCTCACCCTCCTCTTTGGTCACTTCTCTGAAGTCCAATCTGTGCTTTTTTTTGTACGCCTCACCAGAACTAAACCACATTTCCTGTCGCGTTTGAGTTTAGTTCACACACAATGGTGGGGCCATTGACGGAGGACAGCTTTATGCCCGGGGTGCGAGCACTGTCCCCATTATCAGACAGCAGACAACAAAGCCGAAGGCCACAACCCCTGACCAAAGCAACAATAATGAAGAAACTAAACCAGACCAGCTGTGAGATGAATAGATTTCTAAAAATGTCTAAAAATGTTAGACTTGCAAAAGTACATGCTGTGAAAGCAATGCTGCAGATTGAAGAAAATGATAGTTATTGATTATGAAATGTTTGCCCCTGTGGTTCGAAATAGATGCGGAGGGATATTCATAGACAGCCAAAGACTTGTTTACGCAATGCATTCTGGTAATATTTATCAATCTCCATCGTTGGGATTGACTTCAGTTTTTGGCACTGGGACACAGTCGTTTGACGGTAAATACAGTAAATACAAAAGCCGGAAGCAGAGAGTCTAGCTAAGTGATTATGGAAAAGTCCAGAGGAAACTGCAAAAGAAGTCAAGCTGTACTGGAAATTTGTCATATCCGAATCATCCGTTTGACTGTAGGGTCAAAACTACACCCTCTTATCCCTGCTGCATGAAGACAGGCAGAAAGCATGTTTGATCAGCTTGTATCCAGAGGTATAAAGTACGTGTTTTTAGCAGTTATATCTTATTACGAAAGTTGACTTTTAAAGATCCAACAATCTCCACACATTTACTCTGTGGTACAGCATATCCGCCTCGTTTTAAGCAGAACGGCCGTGCTCCTAATACTTCTGCACCGCCATCCTTTGGGATCTGTCTCCAGATGGCTGTGTCCGACCCCCCAGGACATCACCTGGTGGTCTTGATGGTGACCAGTCTTGGAGATGTTTTCTAATCTGCTCACTCGTTCACTCTATCACAGATTAATCAGGCACGGTGTTAAAATCGTGGCATGCGTAGTTCTCCAGTATTTTTTTTTATTATTTATTTCTAGTTTTTCCCCCTTATCCCACCCGATTAACCCAGTGGCATATGGCCGGAACTCTTGTCGAATAACTCCCCTGGCTCACGTTTCCACAGGAAGGAGATAGTCGTAACACCAGCTTCCTTCAAACTCGTGTCACCTTCAGGCCGCGAAGGAGACGTAGGGAGAATGGTTTCGGTTGCTTGGCTGCAGGCGCCCGGATGGGCCAGAGGGGTCCCTGGAGAACGACGAGTCCCCGAACACTACACCGATCTACACGCACTATCCCTCGGGTAAGGGTGACCTAATGAATGCCTTACCCTTACGGCAAGTCTGGGATACGAACCTCCCAGCCACGTGACGAGCGGACTGCAGGAACGGCGGTTTATTCCGCTCGGCCACCAGAGCGACACATGTCTTTCTGATGGCGGGAGGAAACCGGAGCACCCGGAGGAAACCCACACAGACACGAGGAGAACATGCAAACTCCACACAGAAAGGACCTGGGTTCGAACCCCAGGCCTTCTTGCTGTGAGGTAACAGTGCTAACCACTGGGCCACCTTACGTAATATAGCTGTGGTTATCCTGCTGATTCGCGATGCATCAATGACATTAAGAAATGTAAGACCTTCAGAAACTGGCACCGTCCGGAGGAACAGAGATCAGAGCAAAAATGGAGGAGATATGCCAGATGGCTTGCTGTGCTGAGGGAAAAACCCCCAAAAAACAAACAAAAACTAAACAAAACGAATGGAAAGAAATGGAAATACCTTTGAAGAAATGTGAATAAGTGAGTATGTTGTGTCTTTGTGTCGGCCATCTTTCTACCTCGCGTTTTCACTTCTCTACCTTGCTGTAATCGTTGCTTTCAGCAACCATTGTTAGTCTCCAATTTAAGCTAAAAAACAGATTTTTCTCCATTATTAAATCATTACTTTATCCATTTGGCCCATGGGGTCAGGTTATACTCAATTATCACCAGTTATTTTCTTGCTCGGTGCGGGATTCGATACGGGGTGTACTGCACCACAAGGCGACGTCACTAACCGCTCGACTAAAGGCTCAGACCCGTTAGTCAGGGCTAACGTGTGTTATTAGTAGTTTACAGTCGTCACCCTCCCCGGAAGCGCAACCTCGCGCTTTGTTATTCCCGCGCTCCGAAGAGACTTCTGAGGATCTGCACACTTCCGGATCCCACCGCTGCCACCAATGTAACCGGTTATTTTCTTGCCCGGTGCGGCATTCGATACGGTGTGTACTGCACCACAAGGCGACATCACTAACCGCTCGACTAAAGGGTCAGACCCGTTAGCTAGGGGCTAACGTGTCTTATTAGTAGTTTACACAATGCTAACTGGCACCCGTAGCATGGCTGGAGACACTCCCCATAGACCACTGCTGCTGGCATGGTGGACGATCACACGTGCAGCGCCAAACACGTTCCCACTCAAACCGGAAACAGTATAGGAACGTGATGACGACGTGTCGATGCTTTTGTTGGCTCTATAATCGACCAATTTTACAATCGTTATTGCAGTACACAAATGTTCCCATGTAGTTAGATGTAGTTTGTTCAACACCGGATTGCCTGTGTTAGCTTTGGTCTGAGGACGCCGTTTTTAGCAGGGTGGGAACCGTTTGACGCTGAGATAATGGCACACGGGAGACAATGGCTGCTACACCTTGTATGGAAGATTTCGTTAGCAGAGAGAGGAACAAATTGGGGAAATCACAGATTTCAGCTTCAAGTGCTGTTTACCACACCCTGGAGGGCTCATCACACATTAGGGGCTTTATTCATCAGCAGTGCGGAAGTTTGCTCGTACATTTTAAAGATGTTTGGTGACGATCCGCTGTGGCGACCCCTAGCAGCCGAAAGTAGTGGTAGGTGATATCCGGTCGAGGCAGATCATCCAGAGTCAGTCAGGGTGGTAAAGCTTAGCTCTAAAACTCCTCATCCTACCAGACACTAAGTGTCGGATCAAGAGTTCTCTTCTGATTGTTGGGTTTGGCTAATTACAGTGTAAACCAATCCAATGCCAGACAGCATCCGGATGTGGGCCACTTCAGGCACTGATGCGGCACTGATGGCCTTCTTCTGGCCCTGACAAAATGGATGTGAGCCTGAAGTGGTCCACATGCATAATAGCAAATATGGCCCAAATATGCCAAATCAAATGTGGGCCTTTTTTGGCAAAGATGCGGTGCTCTCGGCAACATGTAATCTGGATGTGACCCTGAAGTGGCCCGTGTGGTAAATGGTGAAATATGTGGCACATGCGGCATTGCTATGGCTTGGTTCTGGCCCAGATCTGGCAAACAGGAGCGGACCGCCCAAGTGCCATCATTCCACGTGGTATGTGGGCCGGATGAAAGTGTTAGTGTCAGTGTGGGATGGGTCCGGGCCACAGCAATTTTGCTATCTGGGATTATACTCTACTATTTAACCAACCAAAAGCAGTCCGCTTTTCTCAAGACTATAACAGACCACCAGAGGGCATAAGGTACCTATGAGACAGGAGACGGGGACTCAACAGCTACACCATTTCTGGACAATGAATCGTGATTGATTAAGATCTTGGAAAATTAACAGACAAGTGACTGCCCTTTCCTATCTCCGGACGGGACATCCTGGAGTCCCTTCAGTGGGAGGAGCCAGCTGAGGTTAAGCATCCACAAATAAGCCACAACATGGGACATGGAGGAAGCGGAGGCTGGGAAAAACGTCAAATAATTTTAGACTCACTGAGCACATGCAGCTGTTCAGAACCCCCCACCCCCTTCCCCCAAAAGGAGTTTAGGAACACTGGGTGCTCTTCCCTTGCTCTCTCTTGTCTTTCACTCAACTCTCTCCTTGCTCTTTGTTTTTCTCTCCCTCCCTGTGTCTCTATGACACACACACACACACACACACCCACACTCCCACACACACACACACACACACACACACGCACGGTATTGCGACACAACAAATGCCTGTTTCCCATCATCATTCCAGAGCAGAGAACAGAAATATGTGGTGGGGCGCTCACCCTTTTCTAATTGGCTTTATACCTCAGGAGGTCAAAGGTCAAAAATCTGAGGGGAGAGCGCACACCTGAGAGGTCACGGTAACCAAGGCCAGAAAGGACAGACAGGAAGTCAGGAATGTTACGTGTTCAGTTATGTGAAAATATAAAGGGATTCTGATGAAGACCTGAAATCCAAAAAAATAAATTAAGATAATCCTGGACTTCCCCCTCAAACAGATTTGTACATAAAAGAGAACCTAATGGATGTTTTGGTCTCAGAAGAAAATGGAGCAACAGGCCAACAGTTGGGCTAAGATCTGGCTTTAACTATAAAATGAAAATGTATGGGTTAACCGATCCAAAACAGGATAATGGAGATATGTGGTAGACCGATTCCCTCTGGATATGACAAAGTAATAAATTCCTCACATTCACTTTGGTTAATCTAGGTCACTCAGAGAATCATGCTGGATCGAAGAGGAGGAATTCCAGAAAATTCACGTCTGTTTAAGGGCTCTGAACCTGATTATGCAATCATGGGACTTTTAGACCATTAGGATTGCCTTGTAGCTGTTATCAGTTGAAACCCTTACTAAAATCCTGACTGCACTGCTCCCCCTCACAACATCTGACAACGCTGTGTCAACATGGGGGACCTTCAAGTTCCTGGGAACTACCATCTCCAAAGAGCTGAGGGGGGAGACCAACATCAACTCCATCATCAAAAAGGCCCAGCAGAGCATGTTCTTTCTGCAGCAGTTGAGGACATTTGGTCTGGCAGAGGAGCTGTTGAGTCAGTTCTACATATCAGTCACTGAATCTGTCCTGTGCACATCCATCACGGTCTGGTTTCGGAGCAACAACAAAACAGGATGGGAACAGACTGCAGCGAACAGTAAGGACAGCAGAAAAAAAATCATTGGCGCTCCCCTACCCACCCTTCGGGACTTGTACACCTCTAGAGCCCGGAAATGGGTGGACAGGATCAGTACAGACCCCCCCCCCCACCCAAGTCACCGTCTGGTTGAACTCCTACCCTCTGGCAAGCACTATCAATACAATTTGGTACAATGTGTACCAAAACCACAAGACATAGGAACACGTTTTCCCCCACATTTCCCTCATGAACACATAACAGTATTGTGCAAGAATAGACAATTATTATGTAAATATGGCACTGTGTAAACAGCCCCCTCTGTTAAAGATGTCTCTATATCTGCAATGTGCACTACCTCTTTAAACCAGATGTGCAATACAAATGTACAACTGTCGATACACATACAACTGCTGGTTATAAATTAATGTTATTGTTTTAATTATAACACAAGTAAATAATATAGTATAAAATTATATATAATATATATATATATATATATATATATATATATATATATATATATATATATATATATATATACAGACCAGCTGCTAAGGCATTAGCAGCTGCTGAGTGCATGACGCACGAAACAAGCTTGTACTGCTATGTATTAAAAAATGTTTTTCCTACATCTGTATTGATAATCCACTCTTCATTAGTTGAGCACTTCTATCAACACCGTTAACGGTTTCCGAAAAAAAAAAAAAAACTGTCCCTCGGTGTGAAAGTGTGTGTGTGTCGGCCCTGTGATGGACTGGCGGCCTGTCCAGGGTGTCTTCCCGCCTGCCACCCAATGACTGCTGGGATAGACTCCAGCATGGGTCCTGTGTATGTGTGTGTGTGTGTGTGTGGGGGCGGGGGTCTGTGTTGATCTGCCCATGCATTTCTGGGCTCTAGAGGTGTACAAGTCCTGCAGGGTGGGCTGGGGAGTATCAAATACTTTTTCTGCTGTCCTTACTGTTCGCTGTAGTCTGTTCCCATCCTGTTTTGTGGTGCTCCAAACCAGACCATAATGGATGTGCACAGGACAGATTCAATGACTGCGGTGTAGAACTGGCTCAACCGCTGCTGTGGCAGACCAAATTCCCTCATTTGCTGCAGAAAGAACATGCTCCGTTGGGCCTTTTTGAGAATGGATTGATGTTGGTCTCCCACTTGAGGTCTTTGGAAATGGTAGTTCCCAGAAACTTGAAGATCTCCTGTGTTGACACAGGGCTGTTGGATATTGTGAGGGGGAGCAGTGCTGAGGGGGTGTTTTCTAAAGTCTACTGTCATCGCCACAGTCTTGAGCATGTTCCTCTCCAAGTTGTTCTGACTACACCAGAGCACCAGTCACTCAACTTCCTGCCAATACGCAGACTCGTTGCTATCCTGGATGAGGCCGATGACCATAGTGTCATCTGCAAATTTCAGTAGTTTAACAGCTGGGTCCTTTGAGGTGCAGTCATTGGTGTGGAGGGAGAAGAGCAGTGGGGTGAGGACACATCCCTGGGGGCCACCAGTGCTGACTGTCCGTATACCAGAAGTGACATCCCCAGCCTCACCTGCTTTTTCCTGTCTGTCAGGAAGCTGGTGAGCCACTGACAGATGGTGTGGAATACAGTGAACTGGGAGAGTTAGGAGGAGAGGATTTCTGGAATGATGGTGTTGAACGCCGAACTCAAGTCCACAAACAGGGTCCTTGCATATGTCGCTGGGCAGTCAAGGTGTTGCAGGATGTAGTGCAGTCTCATGTTGACTGTATCATCCACTGAGCTGTTTCCCTGGTAGGCAAACTGCAGGGGGTCCAGCAGATGTCCTGTGATGTTCTTCAGGTGGGCCAACACCAGTTATTTGAAGATCTTTATGACCACAGACATCAGAGTAACAGGCCTGTAGTCATTCAGTCCTGTGATGGAGGGTTTCTTTGGGACTGGGATGAAGGTGGAGCATTTGAAGTAGGAGGGGAGTGCACACTGCTCCAGGGATCTGTTGAAGATCTGCGTGAAGTTTGGAGCCAGTTGGTCAGCATAGGCTTTAAGACAGGATGGGGAGACACCGTCTGGACCCGGTGCTTTCCTGGTCTTCTGTCTCTGGAAAAGCCAGCTCACATCCTCTACATGTATCTTGAGTGCAGCCCAGAGTATTAGGGGGGGGGGGGTGCCAGAGGTGTGATGGGGGCTGTTGTCATTGGGCTGGACTGGGTGGGGTATGTGAATTTGTGTCTCTCAAACCCGCAATAGAAGACATTCAGGTCGTCAGCCAGGTCTTTGTTTTTTTTAAAAATAAATTTATTTCTGATTTTTCCCTTTTTCTCCCAATTTAGTTGCCAATCGATCCCTGTTTTAGTTCAAAAACCCATCCTCGTACTGTCTGCATTCGCCAACTGCATCTCTCCGGCTGGCAGTCTTGAAGGAGACGCCTGCCCACCTTCGTGACAAGGTGACTCAAGGCCGAACCACTGTTTTTTCCGACACATCCAGAGACGCATTCATGTGACGAACACAAGCCGACTCCGCCCCCTCCCGAAGACAGCATTGCCAATTATTGCTGCTTCATCGAGTCCGGCCATAGTCGGATCTGACGAGACCGGGGCGCGAACCCCGGTCCCCAGTGGGCAACTGCATCCACACAAAGCTGATGCTTGGACCGCTACACCACCGCAGACACAGGCAGGTCTTTGTTTGCCTCAGCATGGAGGGATGGTCTTCTGTAGTTTGTGATGTCTTGCAGACCCCTCCACACTGACACAGGGTCGTTGGCTGAAAACCCCTTTTTCAGCTTTTTAGTGTTGCTTCCTTTAGCCACTCTGATCTCCTTTGTCAGGGAATTTCTGGCCTGCTTGTACAGGGCTCTATCCCCACTGCTGCAGGCATCCAACTTGGCCTGCTGAAGTTGTCTTGGTTTGGCTGTGTGAACCATGGCTTGTTATTGTTGTGTGTGCAGATGGTCTTGGTAGGCATACAACAAAAACAAGCCATGGTTCACAGTCTGTTTGAATTCCTACCCTCTGGCAAGTGCTACAGAGCGGTGTGCACCAAAACCACCAGACATAGGAACAGTTTCCCTCCACAGACCATCTCTCTCATGAACTCTTAGCAGCACGGGGCAAAAATGGACACTTACTATGTAAATATGACCCTTTGTAAACAGCTGCTGTTGGTCACGATGTCTCACCTACATATCTACGACGCGCACTATCACTTTAACCCTGATGTGCAATACAAATGTACAATTGTAAATACATATTCAACTGCTGTATACTGGTTAGAATTATTGCTGTTATTGTTGTGGTTGTAATATAGGTATATAATATAGTATGTAGTTGTGAGATGGATGGTGGGTGAATATAGTGTGTATACTTCTGGTAGTTAAAATAATAGTGTAATATAGTGGCAGTGTGTAGCATTGAGTGTGATGGGTTGTGGAGTCGTGGCATGGTATATGGTACAGTGTATGCTCAATATAGTATATAAACCATATGGTATATAATATAGGGGCATAGGTGTTTGGTTAGTCAACCGTAACAAAACTCTGTGTAGTGGCGACATACCTGTTGTGCATAGATGCTTGCCTCCAGTGTCATGTTGTTGTTCCAAGTGTTTCCTGTTGTTTTTTGTTTTGTGTGAGTCTGCAAGTGCTAAAAGCTGCTGTGAACCAGAGTCAAATTCCTCATGTGCATAGGCACATTTGGAATAAATAATCAAATCAGTTTTATTTGTATAGCCCAATATCCCAAATTACAAATTTGCCTCTGTTGGCTTAACAGCAACACAACATCCTGTCCTTAGACCCTCTCATCGGATAAGGAGCAACTCCCTAAAAAAAACTTTAACAGGGAAGAAAAATAGGAAGAACCCTCAGGGGGAGCAACCGAGGAGGGATCTCTCTCCCAAGAAGGACAGCGTGCAATGGATGTTGTGTTTACACAATTTACCCAATACAACATTGAAAGAGGATAAACAGAATTATAATGGACTTATAAAATGTATGAAGAATATGATGAGGAGGATGCCAAGCAGTGTCCAGACGCCATCGGAACAGTCCAGGACCCGAGCCACGCGACCAGCATCATCATGTAAAAAAAAAAAAAATTATATGGATTTATAAAAATAAAATGTGATGAGGGGAATGGCAGACAGCGTCCAAGTGGCGACCATCGTCGCCATGGAGACCTGGGAGGAGAACCGACTGCACGTGCACACAAGGGAGACTCGCATGACACCCTTCACACATACACAGAAAAAGAGAAGGGGAAGACATCATTCAGAGAGAGAGAAAAGACATGTGAGAGAAGAGAACAATTTGCAATAGTCATTAGTCATAATCAATTAAGTCATCAATTAGTCCTAATCTATACTCTATAATCTGGTCGGCAGAACAGTGGTTGTTAAATTCATTGAGACAGAAAACCGACCCGCCATGCAGTACAGGCTGTGAAGCACTCAACTTAAAGGCAACTAACTGAAAGCTAAGGCAAAAAGATGATAAAATAAAGAAAAATACTAAACAATAAATAATAATAAGAATAAGAATAAATAAAAGTATAAATAATAATTAGAATAAATAATAATAATAAATAATATTAATAATAATTGAAATAAATAATAATAAATGATAATTAGAATAAAGCTTATTCTGATTCCGAGTCTAATATAATACATACGCATAATAAGTTCTAAATTGTTCAGCCATAACAAAACTCTTGTATAGTTGTGACATACCTTGTTGTGCATGCATACTTCCCTCCAGTATTCTACTTATTATCCCATTTATGTGTTTTGTCTTTCTTTTTTGATGCCTTTTTTGTGTGAGTGATACTATATACATAGTAAGACTAGAAGCTGCAGTAAACCGGAGTAAAACTCGTTGTATGCATAAGCAGACTTGGCCAGTAAAGTCGATTCTGATTCTAAAAAGTAATCTTGTTGGGTTTTTATTCTCCAGCCAGAGTAAATAAGATAACCATGGTAAGACTCAGTTGCTTTCATAAACACACTGTGCACATTAAAAGCCCTGTGGTAACAGTGAGGTTTTCATGAATTCCCAACATGCCTGTATTCAGAGAGGACCCTTGAAGTGTGACTTGCTCCAAGCTTAGCCGAGACTGAAATTTGACCGTAACCCAAGCAGCTACCAATTGAAGTTTGATCCAAGAGGGAAAAAAGAGACAATGTTCTGGAGCAGTCAGTATGAATAATACTGAGTGTGTTAACAAAAATAAATAAATAAATAAAATATAATAAAAGCATTACTGTGACTAAATAATCAGTCATGTTCCCCTTTACCTTACCTTTATTGGAGTAAGAGGGTAGTACTGGACAATACAGCTAAAAGTACTAACACGTTTTTGAATTCAAGATTATGTGCTGTTTTGTGAATCTGTGCATTATTGCAAATGATGCAGAACAATAGAGTAAACTCTGAAAGATAACTATGTATGTTCATTTCAACATTACCCAAGCAAACCCTACATTACTGCATACTGCAATGAAGCACAACATTTTAGTTCCCACCCCCTTGTTTTTTTTCCAGGGTGGCCAAGGAGAGTTCTGACGTTTGGATTTCAAAGTATGTGCTCAATATTCGAAGGGACTAAAGACTGAATGTTTGCTGATTCATAAATTATTATATTATTTTAGAGAAAAATGAAAAGAAAGAAAGAAAACCCTGTCAGATTATGTGTCCTAATGGCTACCGATTTGTGCAAATGTCATGCAGTATTTTGAAAAATAAACAAGAAGAGCATTTGGACAAGGACAATTAGTGTCTTTTAGTGAACCCGAAACACGGTCCAAAGATTGCTACCAAACATGGAGTTGTATTGTGTACCAGTATGCCCTCAGACAAGTGGATAAATCATTATGGTACTGCATATCACCCTGGGTTGATAAGCTGTATAGTAGTAGTGTCTTGAGTTTTGTAAGATCAAGAGTCTTGTTGTGAAACAGGACCAAGTACTGGACCTGGTCAAAGGTAAATTATCTTCTATTCATGTGATGCACTGGCCAGAGGTGAAACTACCATAGCTGCAGGTAATGCAGCTGCATTGGGGCCCCCAACAGTTTAGGGCCCGCACACACGGACCCCTCTTTATCTCGCACTGAGTCTACAGTATAAGGTATGTGCAACAACGTGCAAAATGTCCCCGTGCGTAATGATGACATGCGTACTACTGCGTAGCAAAACCCATACAGAAGCTTTAGCTAGTGTGAAGACTTTGCACAGCGAAAAGTCTGCAGAGTGCGCCAATGATGTAAGTACAACTTATTTATTATTTATTTGACTAATATTCAACCTACACACTTGTGTAGGTGTTGATGCTGTATGGGGGAAAACTCATGTCGAGAGGGTCAATGACAGATGAGGCCAGCAGGGGGAGTCAACAGACGGAACAGTACCGTCAAGTACCACCACAGGCGGAAGAGGAGGCTCCGGGAGGGAAGCGTGGGAGTCACATGGAGAAGACTGTAGGGTGTGCTGCGGGTTGGCCGCTAGCATCCGGCTACCCAGCCAGTTTGGGTGGGATTATGAATAAAACCAATACTGTGAGCTCTGTAGGCGGGGATGAGCCATGTGCGCAGGCTGAGGAGTCTGCTGAAATGCCCCGCTCCACGGGCCAGTGTTGGAATAGGACCTGAGATAAAAACAGGCTTTCCGCATGTCCGTCCACCCATCCATTATCTGAACCACTTATCCTGCTCTCAGGGTCGCGGGGATGCTGGAGCCCATTCCAGCAGTCGTTGGGCGGCGGGCGGGGAGATGGACGTAGTACATAAACATCTGAAAAGGTAGGTGTCGAGCAGGAGGAAAGCTGTGGACAAGTGGAGGGGTCTCACAGAACTGTGTCCTGGATGGTTGCACTGAGAGCGGCAATTCGTTTGGACTGGCCAGAAGCCACGTGCATGAGGCTGGTCAAGAGGGAGTTCATCTTAAGGAGTTCACCAGAAAGCCGCCGAACATCCTCTTCAAGGTCAGCGATCTTTCTATTTGTTTTCTTTAGTAGCACACGGTCATAACAGGGCAAAGTTGGCATAATTGTTTGGTTAGCTTAGCCACAAGCTAGAAACAAGCCACACGCAGCCCCAACGCTGCAGAATCGGAGGCTTTCGCGCAATGTAGTCACTGCTGGAGCCGATTACATCATTGAATTACACTAGAAGAACCCCGCTACAATGTAGCGGTTTGGTTATCCACCCGTCTAAATCTCTCTCCTCTTCATCCTGCCAGCTAACCGCCTTCCCCCTGCCCCTAACCCCCCCACACTCTCCAACTCCCTCCCCCCAAATGCTCAGAATCATCTGAAATGCCGAGAAAAGTGTTTTTTTAGCCATTTTTAGAAAATGCATATTTTGCACAATTATGCATAATTACATTATAATTATTTTAATTTTCTGCTATTTTTCTGGTCCTCTCTGGAACAATACCTATCACCTCCAAAAAAATAGGGTCATAAGTGCATTTTTGCAAAAATGCATATATTTTGCATAATGCCAAAACATTTCTAAGTCCCAGAAATGTTTTTTTATATAGGTGAAAAAAATCAAAGATGCTCAGAATCATCTGAAATGCCAAGAAAAGTGGTTTTTAGCCATTTTTAGAAAAATGCATATTTTTTATATTTATGCATAATTATGCATAATTTTAGTTTTCTGGGATTTTCCCCTTACTCTCTGAGACAATACCTACCACCTCCAAAAAGAATTAGGATCATAAATGCTTTAGTTTTTGGTCCCGCTATCTACACTAACTAACACACACACAAACTAACACCACACACACACACATTACGAAAATATGGGAGTAGATTACAGTCATTTAGCCGACGCTTTTATCCAAAGCGACTTACAATAAGTGCATTTAACGTAGGAAATCAGGAGAACTACTAGTCATCAGAGGTCATAAGTGCATCTTCTCTCTAAACAAGCATCTAAGAGCAAACCAGTGCTAAAGTAAAACGCGCAAAAAGAGGGTTTTTTTTAAATGAGTGAATACAATAAGTGCTAAGAACAAGTAACAGGGTAGTGGTTCTTGAAGAGGTGAGTTTTCAACCTGCGCCGAAAGATGGGCAGCGACTCCGCTGTCCTGACATCAGTGGGGAGTTCATTCCACCACTGTGGGGCCAGGACAGAACAGAGCCGTGACCGGGTCGATCGGCAGCAGGGGCCTCTGAGCGACGGGGTAACCAGGCGTCCCGAGGCAGCAGAGCGAAGTGGTCGGGTGGGGGTGTAGGGCTTGACCATGGCCTGGAGATAGGAAGGAGCTGTTCCTTTCACTGCCCTGTAGGCTAGCACCAGAGTCTTAAAGCGGATGCGAGCAGCTACTGGGAGCCAGTGTAGGGACATGAGAAGGGGATTGTGTGGGAGAACATAGGACGGTTGACCAGACGAGCTGTAGCTTTCTGAACAAGCTCCAGAGGTCTGATGGCCGATGCCGGGGCGCCAGCAAGGAGGGAGTTGCCGTAGTCCAGCCAGGAGATGACCAGAGCCTGGATGAGCACCTGTGCCATCTCGTCGGTGAGGAACAGGCGAATCCTCCTGATGTTATAGAGGAAAAATCTGCAGCAGCAAGCAACTGATGCAGCGTTTGCAGCAAAAGACAGTTGGTCGTCCAGGATCACACCCATACTTCTCGCAGTCCAAGTTGGCGTCACCACGGTGTTGTCAATGGTGATGGCCAGGTCTCGGTGTGGGCAACTTTTCCCCGGGAGGAACATCAGCTTTGTCTTGTCCAGATTGAGCTTCAGGTGGTGTGTCGCCACCCACTCCTAGATGTCAGTCAAGCACGCAGCAATGCATGTCTCTACTTGTGTGTCAGAGGGAGGAAAGGACAAGACCAGCTTGGTGTCATCGGCATAACAATGGTAAGAGAAGTCATGCGAGCGAATAACAGAACCCAGGGATGTCGTGTACAGGGAGAAAAGGAGAGGACCCAGAACCGAACCTTGTGGAACGCCTGTAGTCAGTCTGCGAGGCTCCGACACAGATCTCCTCCATGTCACCTGGTAGGAGCGACCCGTCAGGTAGGATGCAAACATTGAGAGTGCAGAGCCTGTGACACCCAATCCCTCGAGGGTAGAGAGGAGGATCTGGTGGTTCACAGTGTCGAACACAGCTGACAGGTCCAGGAGTATCAGGACAGAGGAGAGAGCGTTTGCTCTCACAGCATGCAGCGATTCTATCACTGCAAAGAGGGCCGTCTCTGTCGAGTGACCCACCCTGAACCCAGACTGGATGGGGTCCAGGAGGTTGTTTTGGTGGAAGTACAAAGAAAGCCGATGATTGAACAAAATCCACCAAGGGGTTTAGTTATTTAAAACACACACACACACACACGCACACACGCACGCACGCACGCGCACACACACACACACACACACACACACACACACACACACACAAGGTTGCATTGCTGCGTCGCATTGCCTCTGGTACAACGATGATATATTAATCATTTTCAAACAGATTGTGCTCCTGTTGGAGGGCCGCATAGAGACCAGCAGCGCGAGCGGCTTCCATGGTCAGTGTAGCAGCTTGAGTTGATTATAATGGACACGTAGCAGACACGTAGGCCATAAATTAAGTTTTTTTTGTTGTTGTAAGAATTCAAAACACCGCGCCACTTCCACCAGTGTACCACCAGAAAAAAATTATCCCGAAGAATTTCCTGTTGCCGAAATTCGATGGCTGGAGAGTCAGACTCGATGTTTTCGAATTGGGTATACTCCCATTCAGTGGTGGGCTGTCAGGGCCATCAGGTCCTTCTCTGCTGACCCTGTCAAAATCAAAGTCACAATTTGTTTTTCGATGGCCTGGCAGCCTGTCCAGGGTGTCTCCCCGCCTACCGCTCAATGACTGCTTGGATAGGCTCCAGCATCCCCGCGACCCTGAGAGCAGGATAAACGGTTGGGATAATGGATGGAATAGAAGGATAAATTGAAGTGTGCCTGAAATGTGGCTGAATTCAATTACTTGTTTTCTCGAGGGGCTTAGCAGAGATTTCTTCTAAACGCATCACGGCATCTTGGACCAGCACTATTGCTAGCCTTTGCTTGAAGCCCAAAGCTGCAAACTGATTATAACTTTGAGTAACCGTATCATCAGCCAATCAAGAGAAATGCTCTTCATCATGATTGTAGGTGGCGTTTAGCTAGCGGGTCGTACTCGTCTGATCCCACAGCATACTTTAATTGTCCTTTTAGCAGGGTTTTCTCGTTAATAAATAAAATTTCCATAAAACGAACTAAAACAACAACGACTCATTCATTTTACTATAGGCACAAACAAAAGTTAATCATCATTTTGATTTAAATCTAAATGAACTTCAAGTAATTAATCAACTAGCTTTACACCATTATGTTTGGGGGTATTGTTTGGATACTACTGTAACAGGTTATTTTCTTGCCCGGTGCGGGATTCGACACGTGGTGTACTGCACCACAAGGCAACATCACTAACCGCTCGACTAAAGGGTCAGACCCTCTAGTCGATCGGCCAGTGGGTCTTATTAGTAGTTTACACTAATGCAATGCAATTAGAATGCAATAATTATGAGTTTCATTTAAGTAGATTTCAAGGTCTTGCTGAGGGTAGCGAAGACGAGCTCCAGACTGAAGGGCCAGTGTAGCAGAGATAATAATTATATTGTAACGTGCACGGATAAGAAGACACGCTGGCCGCTGGCTCGCGGGTCTGAACCTTTACTCTAGCGGTTAGCGATGCCTCCTGCGGTGCGGGCGATACGGGTTCGCGTCCCGGCCGCGGCAGTTCCTGTGGTTGCGTTGTCCCCTGAATTCGCTACATTGGTGTCAGAAGTGGGATGGAGCGACCGTAAGGCCATCGGAAGCGTAGGCTCCCTGAGGCGTGAAGGAGCTGATATGCTTAAGCACGGGGACGCGCTTCCCGAAGGAGGGAGGTAGTGTAAGGTGCACGGATAAGAAGACTCGCGGGTCTGACCCTTTAGTCTAGCGGTTAGCGATGCCTCCTGCGGTGCGGGCGATACGGGTTCGCGTCCCGGCCGCGGCAGTTCCTGTGGTTGCGTTGTCCCCCGAATTCGGTACAATATATTGTAAACTTGTTGAAGTTCGGCAGAATCTGTTAAATTATTGTTCTTTATACACTCACCGGCCACTTTATTAGGCACACCTGTCCAACTGCTCGGTAACGCAAATTTCTAATCAGCCAATCACGTGGCAGCAACTCAATGCATTTAGGCATGTAGACATGGTCAAGACGATCTGCTGCAGTTCAAACCGAGCATCAGAATGGGGAAGAAAGGTGATTTAAGTGACTTTGAACGTGGCATGGTTGTTGGTGCCAGACGGGCTGGTCTGAGTATTTCAGAAACTGCTGATCTACTGGGATTTTCACGCACAACCATCTCTAGGGTTTACAGAGAATGGTCCGAAAAAGAGAAAATATCCAGTGAGCGGCAGTTCTGTGGGCGAAAATGCCTTGTTGATGCCAGAGGTCTGAGGAGAATGGCCAGACTGGTTCGAGCTGATAGAAAGGCAACAGTAACTCAAATAACCACTCATTACAACCGAGGTATGCAGAAGAGCATCTCTGAATGCACAACACGTCGAACCTTGAGGCAGATGGGCTACAGCAGCGGAAGACCACACCGGGTGCCACTCCTGTCAGCTAAGAACAGGAAACTGAGGCTACAATTCGCACAGGCTCACCAAAATTGGACAATAGAAGATTGGAAAAACGTTGCCTGGTCTGATGAGTCTCGATTTCTGCTGCGACATTCGGATGGTAGGGTCAGAATTTGGCGTCAACAACATGAAAGCATGGATCCATCCTGCCTTGTATCAACGGTTCAGGCTGGTGGTGGTGGTGTAATGGTGTGGGGGATATTTTCTTGGCACACTTTGGGCCCCTTAGTACCCATTGAGCATCGTGTCAACGCCACAGCCTACCTGAGTATTGTTGCTGACCATGTCCATCCCTTTATGACCACAGTGTTCCCATCTTCTGATGGCTACTTCCAGCAGGATAACGCGCCATGTCATTAAGCTCGAATCATCTCAGACTGGTTTCTTGAACATGGCAATGAGTTCACTGTACTCAAATGGCCTCCACAGTCACCAGATCTCAATCCAATAGAGCACCTTTGGGATGTGGTGGACCGGGAGATTCGCATCATGGATGTGCAGCCGACAAATCTGCAGCAACTGCGTGATGCTATCATGTCAATATGGACCAAACTCTCTGAGGAATGTTTCCAGTACCTTGTTGAATCTATGCCACGAAAGGATTAAGGCAGTTCTGAAGGCAAAAGGGGGTCCAACCCGGTACTAGCAAGGTGTACCTAATAAAGTGGCCAGTGAGTGTATATTGAGTTTTCTCTTGCGCTCCCTCTATTCAAACCTGGCGTCTTTCAACTAGCGCCTCCTAGTGGTGACAGTTGTGGTCAAGCGCATCACCTGGTGGCGTGTCTGTCCCTTCTTCACACGACGACGGCAGAGTTGGTACGTTGTTCTGTAGAGCTCGCTCCAAATATGGCTAAAAAGTGTTATAAAATTGTCAAAAGTGCACTCCAGTTACGGCAATCGGTGTATAAATGTATGCAAAACATTTTTTCCATGCTATACTTTCTTTTTTGTGTGTTTCTTTTGCTAAACTTCACGATAGATGAAACGTTCGCTCAGGCTTCTGAGGCGCGTAATGGCCGCCATTGTTCTCCGCTAGCTAACGTTTCTCCGCTAGCTAATGTAACCGGTTATTTTCTTGCCCGGTGCGGGATTCGATATGGGGTGTACTGCGCCACAAGGCGACGTCACTAACCGCTCGGCTAAAGGGTCAGACCCGTTAGCTAGGGACTAACGTGTCTTATTAGTAGTTTACAGTCGTCACCCTCCCCGGAAGCGCGCCCTCGCGCTTTGTTATTCCCGCGCTCCGAAGAGACTTCTGAGGATCTGCACACTTCCGGATTCCACCGCTGCCGCCAATGTAACCGGTTATTTTCTTGCCCGGTGCGGGATTCGATACGGGGTGTACTGCACCACAAAGCGACATCACTAACCGCTCGACTAAAGGGTCAGACCCGTTAGCTAGGGGCTAACGTGTCTTATTAGTAGTTTACAGTCGTCACCCTCCCCGGAAGCGCGCCCTCGCGCTTTGTTATTCCCGCGCTCCGAAGAGACTTCTGAGGATCTGCACACTTTCGGATCCCACCGCTGCCACCAATGTAACCGGTTATTTTCTTGCCCGGTGCGGGATTCGATATGGGGTGTACTGCGCCACAAGGCGACGTCACTAACCGCTCGGCTAAAGGGTCAGACCCGTTACCTAGGGACTAACGTGTCTTATTAGTAGTTTACAGTCGTCACCCTCCCCGGAAGCGCGCCCTCGCGCTTTGTTATTCCCGCGCTCCGAAGAGACTTCTGAGGATCTGCACACTTCCGGATTCCACCGCTGCCGCCAATGTAACCGGTTATTTTCTTGCCCGGTGCGGGATTCGATACGGGGTGTACTGCACCACAAAGCGACATCACTAACCGCTCGACTAAAGGGTCAGACCCGTTAGCTAGGGACTAACGTGTCTTATTAGTAGTTTACACTAACATTTCTCCGCTAGCTAACGTTTCTCCGCTAGCTAACATTTCTCCGCTTGTAGTGATATAACGCCATGTATATACACTGGAACTACACTAGGTGTTACGTACTACCCGGACTGTTATTATGGTTACACCACTACCATGTATGGTTATTACGTCTGCCTACTGAGCCACGATTAAACCTGAGTTTTATAACCCGGCGTGGTCATTGATCCTCGACCAATACTACCCCAAGTACTACTTCATGGTGGCAGCGGTAAAGTACTCTCTATGAAGAATGAAGATAGACTGATAAAATTGTCCGTGGATAATTTCTGTCATCATTCAAGCAAGAGTGCGCCGGAGCTGAGCTAGCCGCAAAGCTAACTAGCTAGCTAGTAACAGGAGAGGTCATGGCATCGCATCTACCGACGATGAATTGGTCAGACCCGGACCTGGGTGAGGCAATTTCACTGTATAAACAGAAAATGACTCTGTATTTAGAAGATGAAGAAATAAATGGCGCAGCTAAACAAGCTAGGAAAATATGTCGTGGAATCGGAGATGAAGGATTAAAAAGACTGAACGCCAGTGGTCTCACTGATGATGAAAAGAAAAAGCCTGCCAAACTATTGGACTTCTTTGAAAAACAGCTAAAGTTGAACGTAAATTTCAGAATCCATAGACTGCAACTGATGCAACACAGACAGAAACCAGATGAGAATATTGATGATTTTGTGACCAGAGCCAGAACACTAGCACAGAAATGTCAGTTTTCAGACGAAGAGCTTATCGAGCGTATGATTGAGTTCATTATTGCGAGCACTCCCCATGATGCCCTGAGGAATGATCTATACAGCCAACCAAAAGGATATTCCTTAGCAGAGGTTCTGGCCGAGGGACGAAAATATGAAGCCCTGACAGCAGGCAATGAACAGTTAGACAAACAGCCTGTCACACAATGAGAGAATCCACGCTGTGGACAGGGACCGCATATGTCGTAACTGTGGGAGAAGCCACAAACCACGTTGATGTCCTGCATATGATGATGAATGCAATGCGTGTGGTGCAAAAGGTCACTGGGAGCGGTGCTGCAGGAAGGCCAAACGAGAGCGCCAGGAACACTCCAGCCAGAGCAGGAACGGGGGAAGTAAGTCCCACACACCACAAGACAAACAGCACAAGCGCAAAACCTATATAGACAAAAAGCAACAGAGCAGGACTCGCATACATGCTGTAGAGAGTAGCAGTGAAACAGACAGTGAGAACGAAAGTACTTACCAGAAACAGTTCCACTCCATAACTATCAGTGAAAAGTGCATGCATAGCATAGACAGCAAGCCGGCCAGAGAGGAGGCGTACACAGTCCTGAAGGTGACACCACCTGACCTACCTGGTCGTGGATACACACTACGTCTGAGGATAGACACAGGTGCGTCAGGCAACACACTCCCATTGCGTACCTTCAAGCAGATGTACGGTGAAAATGCATGCATCCAGAAACGACTGAAAAAAACCAACAGGAGGCTATCTGCATACAGTGGTCACGCCATCCCCTGCCTAGGCACCATTGACATTCCATGCCAGTACAAAGAATCCAAATGGATCAATGCAAAGTTCTATGTTGTAGACGTACCAGGGCCAGCCATAGTTGGGCTGTCAACATCTGAACTGTTAAACCTAGTGACTGTCAATGTAGATGCAGTGACCGAGAAAGGACATGCAAACCAGAAAAAAGTCAACACAAGACAGACAAAACCCAAAATGACCATATCTAACAGTGCAGACCTAAAGAGAGCATACCCAGACCAGTTTGACAAAATTGGCAACTTCAGTGGAAAGGCCAAGCTCTTCCTGAAAAAGGATGCTGAACCATTCATAGACCCACCACGTAAGTGCAGCCTTCACATCAAAGACAAACTGAAAGATGAACTGAATAACCTTGTCGAACAAGATGTGTTAAGAAAAGTAGAACAGCACACAGACTGGTGCTCGAGTCTGGCATACAGCACAAAGAAAGACGGTTCCCTTCGCATATGCTTAGACCCCCAAAAGCTTAATGCCAGCCTTAGGAGATGCCCACACAAGATTCCTACTGTGGAGGAACTGAACCCGAAGTTTGCAAATGCAAAAATATTCAGCAAACTTGACGCAAAAGCTGGATATTGGTCAATACACCTAGAGGAAGAGTCACAACTGCTAACCACATTCCGAACTCCATTTGGTAGATACTGCTGGAAACGTTTGCCATTTGGTCTCAGTGTCTCTCAAAATCTCTTCCAGGCAAAGATGGACCAAATCCTGGAGGGGCTCGACGGTGTCGTCAGCATAGCCGATGATATCGCAGTCTACGGAGCAAGCGAAGAGGAGCATGACAGGAACCTGACCAACCTGATGGAGAGAGCAGCCAAGACAGGTATTGTGTTCAACAGTGACAAGTGCACAATCAAACAGACAAGCATCTCATTCTTTGGCAACCTGTACACAGACAAAGGTATCAAACCTGACCCAGCCAAAATCAGGGACATCCAGAAAATGCCGACACCCCAGAACAAAGATGAACTGAGCAGATTCTTCGGGATGCTGACCTACCTGTCACCCTACATCCCAAATTTCGCAGACAAAGCACACACACTGAGGGTGCTGCTGAAAAGTGACGTGCCTTGGACATGGGACACTGACCACCAAAAGAGCTTTGAGGACCTGAAATCAGTTATCAACGAACATGACTGCCTGAAGTACTATGATCCAAGCACACCTCTGACACTTGAGGTCGATGCATCACAGAAAGGACTGGGCGTGGCATTAGTGCAGAACAAAAGACCCATAGCTTTTGGCTCAAAGACACTGGACGACTGCCAATCCAGGTACAGCAACATAGAGCGAGAAATGCTGGCCATAGTCTATGGAATGCAGCGATACCATACCTACCTGTATGGGAAGTCATTCATTGTAGTTACAGACCACAAACCCCTCGTTACCATATGCACAAAGCCACTGCATGCTGCCCCGCCACGGCTTCAGTGAATGCTGATAAAAACACAAGGATACAACTACGAGGTCACGTATCGACCAGGAAACCAGATGGTCCTGGCAGACACACTCAGCTGACTACCCAACCCTGAGAACAACAGCAACATCAAGCTGGACGAGCGCATTGACGGAATAGAGGCAGAAGTCGAGGATCCAGAGATGCTCACTGTTGCAATGATAAACTTCTCTCCCGAGAAACAGGACGCACTCCGCACAGAAACCACCAGCGACCCCAGACTCAATGCACTGAAAGAGCTGATCCACCAGGGATGGCCAGACAACATCAAAGCTCTACCAAGACAACTACGTGAGTACTGGTCATTCAGAGATGAGCTCGCAGTTGAAGCAGGAGTCATATTCAAAGGCAGACAGGTGCTCATCCCAGACTCCATGACTGATTCTATACTCGAACAGCTGCATGTAGGACACCAGGGCATCGAAAAGACACGGCGACTGGCGAGAGAAAGTGTCTACTGGATCAGAATGAACGATGACATCGAAAGAGTCTGCAGGTCATGTAGTGTATGCGTGGAACATCAGGATGCAAATCCAAAGCAACCTCTCAACCCACACAACACACCGTCAAAACCATGGCAATCCCTAGCTTCTGATCTATTCGAGATCGATGGACATCAGTATTTACTGATTGTGGACAGATATTCTAAGTTCCCTCTAGTGGACGAAATGCCCATGCCTGTGTCCAGCCGGGCAGTTGCACAAAAAATGGAAATGTACATGTCTCTTTTTGGAAGGCCTGACGAGATACTTACAGATAATGGACCCCAGTACACAGGGCACGCGTTCCAGAAATTCACGGCTGACTGGGGAATCAGGCACGTGACAAGCTCACCCCACTATCCAAAAAGCAATGGATTCGTTGAGAGGCACGTGCGACACATCAAATCCATTGTGAAGAAAACCATGAGACAAGGAGGTAACACACAAGTTGCCTTACTACAGGTCAGAGCAACACCCATCGACAGTAAACTACCATCACCAGCAGAACTGATCTTTGGAAGGCCAGTCACCACCCTGCTGCCGAGTCGAGGGGACCCAGGCAAGGAGGAAAACCGACTCCACCTGGAGCAGAGAACAGCAAACATGAAGTAACATCATGACCGCAGCAGCGGCAGAGAACTACCTCCACTCGGTCCCGGACAGCACGTATCTGTCCTAAACAAGGAAAAAGGGACTTGGTATCCAGCCACCGTCGTACAAAAGTGCGATGAGCCAAGGAGCTACATTGTGCAAACATCAAATGGGAACAGACGTGGCAGGAGCCACCTGCGGGAAATTCACCACCCCCATGCACTGAGGAGCACAAGAACCCGCTTCACAGAACCTCAACGGGACACTCATGCAGCTGGAACTTCTTCCAGCCAAACCTGTGAAACACACAAGACAGTACGCACAAGATATGGAAGAGCTGTTTCCAAACCAGCTCACTACAAGGACTATGAGTAGAGACAATCACACACAAAAGGAGGGCTCTGAATATGTTTGTATTTTGATACTGTAAAAATTGAAAACTAAACAGGGGGGATGTAGTGATATAACGCCATGTATATACACTGGAACTACACTAGGTGTTATGTACTACCCGGACTGTTATTATGGTTACACCACTACCATGTATGGTTATTAGGTCTGCCTACTGAGCCACGATTAAACCTGAGTTCTATAACCCGGTGTGGTCATTGATCCTTGACCAATACTACCCCAAGTATTACTTCACGCTAGCTAACGTTACTCCGCTAGCTAACGTTTCTCCGCTAGCTAACATTTCTCCGCTAGCTAACGTTTCTCCGCTAGCTAACATTTGGTTACGTTTGTCTATGGACAGGGCTGGAGTTGAGCTAGCAATATATGACCACAGCATCTATCTGTTCATTTTGATTTTGCCGGGTATGATCGTTCTGTGGTGGACACGTATTGGGGATAGAATTCACCCCAGGAACTAAGGGTTAAGTCAGGGTTGCCCTGGCAGGTTAACGCAGGGTTAAGTTATGGTTGTCCAGCCAGTTTTCTGATTATTCTTGCCGCCTCCGCTCAGTCGAGCTGTGGTTTTGTTGTCTCTCTGATTTACCGTGGATTAAAGAAAGTCGCCTACACGGCTAAAGTGTGAACCTACGGTCTTCTCCGTTCCTTCGGCTCTACACTGGTGACCCCGACGTCGGTTTTCGGATAAGTTTTCTGAAACCACACACATTATGGCTACGAACGCCGTTGCAATTAAACTGCCGGAGGTTTTGGGAGTCTTCCGCGGCTACATGGTTCGCGCAGGCTGAGGCACAGTTCGCGCTCAGAGACATAACAGCAGACGAGACCAGGTAATACTACGTAGTGGCGGCGCTGGGGTGCGCTACGGCTTCCAGGATAAGCGGTTTCATAACCAACCCACCGGCCGGTGGTCAATACGCCGCACTTAAGAATCTCCTCCTTGAAACTTTTGAACTGTCAACAACGGAGAGAGCACGTCGCCTCTTCGCAATTCAGGGCTTGGGAGATGGCAAACCATCGGAGCTAATGAGCAGGATGTTAAATCTACTGGGTCAAGAAAAGCCATGTTTCCTGTTTATGGAGCTGTTTCTGCGCAACATGCCGCCCCACGTCCAGACTGCGCTCGCTAACTCCACCATCGCTGATCCCCGTGAGCTGGCAAAGGAGGCTGACCGATTCTTCGTCGCTACACAACGTTCCTCCCATGCCGGGGTGCTGGCTCCTACCTTCACTGGCCCCCCGCCGTGGCCCGACGGTGGCGCCACAGCATCAGACCGCTACAAGCCCTCTGGACTCTGTATGTACCACGCTCGATTTGGTGCGAAAGCTAAACGGTGCCGTTCCCCCTGCAACTACAGGCCGACGGGAAACGAGAGGGCCAACACTCAGTAGTGGCCATGAGTGTTGGCGATACGAGCAGGCTACTCTTCATCTTCGACACCATCTCCGGTCGGCGATTTCTCTGTGACACGGGCGCACAGAGAAGCGTGCTCCCTGCTACTGACGTCGACATCATGGGCGGGGAGCGGGGCCCCCAGTTGGCGACGGCTGACGGCAGCCCTATCCACACCTACGGCGTGCGGTCTGTAGAACTGTGTTTTGGTGGACAACGTTTCGCGTGGGAGTTCGTCATGGCCAGTGTAACGCTTCCCCTCCTCGGAGCTGATTTTTTGTGCGCTTATGGTTTGCTAGTGGACATTCACAACAGCCGTCTGGTCGACGCCTTAACCTTCTCCTCCTTCGCATGTACGCGGGGGGGAAGCGGCCTATGCAGGTCTAGCCAACTCTCTCTCAGAGGCAGACAAGTTCAACCGCCTCCTCGCTGAGTTCCCTGACCTCACCCAGCCTACGTTCTCTGCACCCACCGCTAAGCATGGGGTGGAGCATCACATTGCTACAAAGGGGCCCCCGGTCTACGCCAGAGCCAGGCGTCTCGACCCCGCCAAACTCGCCATTGCCAAGTCTGAGTTCGAGCACCTGGAACGCATGGGGATCATCCGCCGCTCTGACAGCCCGTGGGCGTCCCCACTCCACATCGTCGCTAAGCCTGATGGAGGTTGGCGCCCATGCGGGGACTACCGCCGACTAAATGACGCCACCACGCCCGACCACTATCCTGTCCCGCATATCCAGGACTTTTCTGCAAACCTGTCTGGCAAACGCGTCTTCTCAAAAGTCGACCTGGTCCGTGGTTATCATTAAGTTCCCGTGCACCCTTCGGACATCCCCAAGACGGCGGTGACTACCCCATTCGGCCTATTTGAATTCCTACGAATGCCATTTGGACTCAAGAACGCGGCCCAGTCCTTTCAGCGGCTGATGGATTCAGTGCTCCGTGGCCTTCCTTTCATCTTCGTCTATTTGGACGACATACTCATCGCCAGCGCCTCCGAGGAAGAACACCTGTCCCATCTTCACGCCCTCTTCACACGCCTCAGCCAGCAGGGGCTGATCGTCAACACGGCGAAGTGCCGGTTCGGGCTGACGGCCATTGATTTCCTCGGGCACCGCATCACTGGGGACGGGGCGGTCCCCCTGCCGCCCTCAAAGGTGGAAGCGGTGGCGGCCTTTCCGCGCACCCAAACAGCTCGTGCGCTCAGGGAGTTCATCGGGATGGTGACATTCTACCACCGCTTCATTCCCCGAGCCGCCTTTATCATCCGGCCACTGTACGAGGCGCTGAAAGGCAAGTCCCCCAACCAGGCGGTCGACTGGACAGCAGAGCGGGACCGTGCGTTCACCGAGACTAAAGCTGCGCTCTCCCAGGCTACCATGCTAGCGCATCCTTAACCTACAGTGCCTATTTCCATAACCACGGATGCATCGGACTATGCTGTTGGTGCGGTTCACCAGCAGTGGGTGGGGGGGGGGCTTGGCAGCCTTTGGCCTTTTTCAGTCGCCAGCTTACACCCCGAGAGCACAAGTATAGTACTTTTGACAGGGAACTCCTCGGTCTCTGGCTCGCCGTCCGGCATTTCCGGTTCCTGCTAGAGGGCCGCGAGTTTACTGCGTACGTGGACCACAAGCCCCTCACGTTTGCCATGTCCAAGACGGCCGAGCCATGGTCCGCTCGCCAGCAGTGACAACTCTCTTACATTTCGGAATTCACTACCGACATCCAGCACGTCGCTGGTAAGTCTAACCAGGTAGCTGACTGCCTCTCTAGGGCAGTGATTGGAGCGGTCCACCTAGACCTGGACTATGCACAGATGGCCACTGACCAAGCCACGGACCCGAGCATCCTCCGTCTCCGGACCTCCGACACGGGGCTCCGCCTGCAGGACGTTCCTTTCAGCGACACGGGTGTCACCCTCCTGTGTGACGTCTCCACAGGACAGCCCAGGCCCATCGTCCTGGACAGCTGGAGACGCCCCGTGTTTGAAGCTGTGCACGGCCTCTCTCATCCAGGCGGTAAGCCATCCGTGCGCCTGACCTCTGCTAAGTTTGTGTGGGAGGGACTTAAGAGAGACGTGAAAGCGTGGGCCGACTCGTGTGTTGCCTGTCAGTGGGCTAAGATACACCGCCACATTAAGGCGCCCCTGGAACGATTCGTAGTGCCGGAGAGACGAGTTGACCATGTCCACGTCGACCTGGTTGGTCCCCTACCCCCCTCCCATGGGTTCACATACCTCTTCACTGTGGTGGACAGGACTACGCGCTGGCCTGAAGCTGTTCCCCTGGCATCCACGACGTCTGCTGATGTGGCCCGGGCTTTTATTGGGTCGTGGGTCTCACGTTTCGGTACGCCTTCCGACCTTTCATCTGACCGCGGGCCACAGTTTACCTCAGAGCTATGGAATGCTGTGGGTGAGGCTCTGGGCGTCAAGCTTCACCGCACTACCGCCTACCACCCTCAGGCGAACGGCCTATGTGAGCGCTTCCACCGGTCCATGAAGGCTGCGCTTCGGGCTACTCTCAAGGACTGCAACTGGGTCGACAAGCTCCCATGGGTCATGCTGGGCCTGCGGATCGCCCCGAAGGAAGACCTACAAGCCTCCTCTGCGGAGCTGGTGTACGGCACGCCGCTGCGAGTCCCAGGCGATTTCATGCCCAACGCAACGCGTCCCTGGTCAGCTGTGGACCAACGAGCCTCCTTACTGGATGGGGTCAGAGCTTTCACACCCGTCCCTACCGCCCAACACGGCGCTTCGGTGTCCCAGGTGCCCCCAGGTCTGCAGTCAGCGGACTACGTGTTCATCCGTCACGACGCACACCACCCCCCTCTGCAACCCCCTTATGACGGCCCCTTCCGCGTCCTGGAACGGGGAACTAAGCACCTGGTGGTGGATTTTGGGGGCACGGCCGAGCATGTTTCAGTGGACCGAGTTAAACCCGCACACCTGGACTTGACGCAGCCGTTGGAGTTAGCCCAACCTCCTCGTCGCGGTTGTCCCCTGGCTCCGCCTCCTCCCCCCGTGGAGGCCCGCGCTGCCTCTTCTGCTCCTCAGGCCGACCTCCACAGGCCCACGTCAATGCCTCCCAGAGACACTCCGGCCCCTGTTACCCGGAGCCGCCGCGGACGGCCGGTCGTCCCCCCGCGCCTGCCTGACTTTGATTACTAGGGCGAATTCTGGGGGGGCTCATGTGGTGGACACGTATTGGGGATAGAATTCACCCCAGGAACTAAGGGTTAAGTCAGGGTTGCCCTGGCAGGTTAACGCAGGGTTAAGTTATGGTTGTCCAGCCAGTTTTCTGATTATTCTTGCTGCCTCCGCTCAGTCGAGCTGTGGTTTTGTTGTCTCTCTGATTTACCGTGGATTAAAGAAAGTTGCCTACACGGCTAAAGTGTGAACCTACGGTCTTCTCCGTTCCTTCGGCTCTACAGTTCATTCATTCACCATCAGCCGCTTCTCCGGGGTCGGGTCGTGGTGGCAGCAAGCTAAGTAGGGCACTCCAGACGTCCCTCTCCCCAGCAACGCCCTCCAGCTCCTCCTGGGGGATCCCAAGGCGTTGGGAGTGCCCGGAAGGCGTCCCTCCAGCGAGTTCTGGGTCTACCCCGGGGTCTCCCCCCAGTTGGACTTGCCCGGTAAACCTCCAAAGGAAGGCGCCCAGGAGGCATCCTAACCAGATGCCCGAACCACCTCAACTGGCTCTTTTCGACGCGAAGGAGCAGCGGCTGTGCTCCCGAGCTCCCCCTGGATGTCCGTGCTCCTCACCCCACCGCTAAGGCCGAGCCCAGACACCCTGCAGTGCCAGGTATGTTGTTTTGCCGAATATAATTTTTAATGCGATGTACATATAGTTATCTACTCCTGTATTTTCACAATGCGTGTCTGGTGTGTGGTGTGTGTCTGTGTGAGAGTCTATACCAGTGGCGTAACCAGGAATATTTTTGTAGGTGGGCCTGAGTGAAAATGGGTGGGCCAAAATTTTCCAGCAATAATCCTTCAAACAAGACGCAAATTCAAACACATTACAGCAGTAAACACATAACACAGATTTTTAGTACGTGACCAAGAAACATACTAAAACTTTAATAAAGACCCACTTAAACAAATACCACCCCAGTCATTCTCGCCAGGCTCTGCACAACCATTTAAACATCACTGAGGAAAACAGCCCGACTCGGTCTAAAAGATCATGATACAACATGTAAGCTATAGGCCTATAGTACACGTTTTACAGCACAATGTGTAGACGCTGAGGGCGAGCGTTGAAGATCGAGATTATTTCATCATAGTCCAAAGAGTCAGTAAGTTCCCTTTCAAAGGACAACAGGGATAGATTGTTGAGGCGTGCAGTTAGCATGGAAGATCTTAGACATGTTTTGATATGGCCTGTAGTGGAGAAGAGTCTTTCAACAGTACATGAAGTCAGGGGAATGGTGATCTTTGCCCTTAACAGTCTGTTAATGTTTGGGAAAACGTCAGAGTTGCAGCTGTCCAGCACTTCAATGAGGGATGGGTAACACTGACCCCTCTCCACTTTACGACGCAGTGCCTGAATGAAAACGGTCCATTCCGAACCCTTAAATTTACCAAGTGCAATACAATGGGGTTTGCTAGCCTGATGTTTCGAGCATGCCTGGCGGAGGTGCTTCCAATCTACAAACCCGCTTCGAAAAAACGTATTTTCCATATGGGGCTCGGGGAAAGGCCTACACATTTTACAGAAAACAGCGTTCCTTGCTGAGCTGTATTCAAGCCACTTAAATTCTTCATACCACTTATGGGAAAAAGAACGTAATTTTCCTGAAATGTTGGTTGCGGGGAACACTAATTTAGGCTGCGTGGGTGGCTCATCCACAGCAGACAAATCTGACGGTGGCATGGTCAAGGGAATCGTCTCACCGTCGTCAGAGGGGGGAGGAGAAGCTGCCTGCAACAGAAAACCTGTAGCCTCCTCTGTCGTTCTCTCCGGCGGTATCTCACTCTCATTGGGCGGCTCAGTCGGTGCTGGGGCAGGTGTGCTTTCCTCCTCTCCATCCGTGGCTTTTTAAAAAAGCGGAAGATTGATCTTTGTTTCACCATTCCATAAGTTATGGCTAACTGTTGGCTATTGGCTAGTTAGCAGCAGTGAAAAATACAGAGCGTGATGGTATGCGCACTCAGATTTTGCAGTTCTACGTACGTAAAAGGGGCCGGCCTACGTGCTTGTAAGCCAGCGTGATTGGGTGGGCCTGGGCTTGAAATGGGTGGGCCTGTGACAGGCCAGGCCCACCCGTGGTTACGCCCCTGGTCTATACGGCCAAGCTAAAGCACTTGGGGCCTTGATTCTTTTTGGAGGTTATTGGGGATGATCAGGGGCACCTATAAAAAATAGCAGAACATAAAAATTATGCATAATTAATTATGCATAAATAATTATGCATAAATGTGCAAAATATACATGTTTCTAAAAATGGCTAAAAACCACTTTTCTCGGCATTTCAGATGATTCTGAGCATCTTTGAGTTTTTCAACTATATAAAAAAAAATTTCTGGGACTTAGAAATTTTTTGGCATTATGCCAAATAAATGCATTTTGCAAAAATGCACTTATGATCCTCATTTTTTTTGGAGGTGGTAGGTATTGTTCCAGAGAGGACCAGAAAAATAGCAGAAAATTAAAATAATTATAATAATTATGCATAATTATGCAAAATATGCATTTTCTAAAAAGGGCTAAAAACCACTTTTCTCGGCATTTCAGATGATTCTGAGTATTTGGGGGGAGCGAGTTGGAATGGGGGGGGGTAAACCACTTTTCTCGGCATTTCAGATGAATCTGAGCATTTGGGGGGAGGGAGTTGGAGTGGGGGGGGGGTTAGGGGCAGGGGGAAGGCGGTTAGCTGGCAGGACGAAGAGGAGGGAGATTTAGATGGGTGGATAACCAAACCGCTACATTGTAGCGGGGTTCTTCTAGTATTCATTTCATATTAATGCAAAACGGTTTCAGGGAATGCTGTTATGTAAAATGTTAAATGAAAATTAATACTGTTGTAAACTATATGAGCTAAACTTAGCACAAAAAGTAAGGAAATGTGTGTTTGGTAGATTATTTCTTTGTTGTAACAATGCTTCTCGGCAATAAATCTTATATCAGGCACCTGATTGTCAGCACCTGGGGAACCAGAAGCTCAAAACAAGAGTCAATAGCAGCAGCAAAATAAGCTGTTTGGCATTGGCAGAGAAGATTTGGCAAATTTTTCACAGGCGCAACCCACATACTCAGCTCTGCTGCTCATCCCACAAATGCATGATCCTTACAAATGTGGCCCCATTTAAAAGGGAGATAAACAGGCTTTCCAACGGTATAAGATTTATTGCCAAGAAGCATCGTTACAACAAAGAAATAATCTACCAAACACACATTTCCTTACTTTTTGTGCTAAGTTTAGTTTTTTTTTTGGTTGAACCAATAATTATTTTATTTAATTTTGTGTTTATTATGTTTAGTATGTGTGCATTTAGTATGTATGTATTTATATGTCAGCGGTAGAAAAACTCCGTTCTTCACATGACGACAACAGAGTTGGGCTGGAGTTGAGCTGACAATACACGACCACAACATCTGTCTGTTCATTTTGATTTTGCCAGAATTGAGTTGTGCCAGAAGTAAATGGGCCTGCAGCAGCTACCCTGAATTCCCAAGACTGGCGTGGCTTCTACACAGTATAGCTGGAACTAGGGGGTTACACCAGCAGCAGCTGAGTCAGGATTGGGCGTGGAAACTGGTAACAACACTTTGGTGTTACTTTGAGTGTTTGTGTGTCAAGAGAGGCAAAGAGTGAAGCAATTTTGATTAGCTAAAATGCTAATCCTACTCATGCCTGTGCATTGGAATGAATTTTGTCAATTGCAAATGTCAGTATAGACAGGTCTGTGTCATGGTGTACCTTTTAAAGTTACACTGAAACAACAAATGTTTTTCATTTTAGCTTATTTTATCATCCATACACCATTTTGACAATTTATGTCAAAAAAGTAAAAAGAGTATTGAAATCACATTAATTTGCCTTCCTGAAAAATTTATAAAAATAAAACTCTTTTGTGGTGACTTCATTGTAATGTGTATCACAAGGTACAGGAAAAGTCCTATCAGAGTAGGTGTAAACAACAGTTTTTGAGATACACATTTCAATTTTTCAATGATTAAGACATGTACTTTGAATGTAAATAAGGTGACAGAGTGCATAAAAAGCATCAAAATATAGCTTGTTTATCAAAAAAATGTTCTGGGGAGGATGCCCCCGGATCCCTCTACAGAAGTCCGGTCCTCAAATCCTGGAACCACCCCTGGGTACGAGTGTTGAACGTAAACGAGACGTTGTTTGTATGTCGCAAATCAGCAAATAACTCACTGCTGATGTCAGCACAGGAGAACTGGAGGAACACTGGATGAACCGAAAATAAATCACTTTACTCACCTCACTACCGGGTTTGTTTAACTGACATAATGAGGGAGATCAGACGTGGAAGTGCCTTAGACCCCAGTGTTAAAACTCCGCTACAGAAATACAATGTCAAGAGTAGGATTAATCACAGTCACAGCTGGAAATAACATCAGCAGCTACAATAAAACATCTCATGTCTGAGCTGTTTTTTTTTTCACTATTTTTTTATTGCTTTAGAATGAATGAATGTCATTCGCCTACATTCATTTTATACCATGAAAACCATGACACACATCTGAAGTCATTCAGTAAGGGCCCCTTCCCCTGGTAGGCGAAAAAAGGGCTGGTTTGTCGCCAAGTCTGAGCACCGGAGAAGGGGAGATCCGCCTGGCGGAGATCTGCACCCTGCTGAGTGCACTCTTCTAGTTGTTGTGCCATGTGGTGTGCGTGTGCAGTCTGGTCGCTGAGTGACATAAAGGAAGATGTGATGGTGATGCTGCAGTAGCTGCTATGGTGCACAGTGGTGTGCGTTGTGGTTGTTGAAGATCGGCTGTCTTGTTGGTGTTGATCCAGTAGTGCATATAGTGTGTGATAGTGTATTTTGTATGTGGCGGTGTTGGCTGTATTGGCACCCATATAGTAAGAACTTCTGTGTGTGTGTGTGTGTGTGTGTGTGTGTGTGTGTGTGTGTGTGTGGGTGTGTTTCTGCGTGCGTGTGTGTGTGGGGGGCAGGGGCAGTTCTGACTGAAACCCCACAGTACGCTACTGCTCCCATTACTTTCAATTTACCAAAGAAAAGAACAAGGACATAATTTATGAATGGCCATTTATTTCAAATACGTAAACGAGCAGGATATAAAATACAGATAATCTATTAACAATAATCTGAAGTGATCAATAAATCTACACATCAAACTCAGCGAACACATCTCCGTATACACCCCATTATTTGTTACATGTTGGAAAAGGAGTAGGAGGAAGTACACACTTATATTTTCCTACCCCTTCTCGCCCACTCTTAAGTTAATTCAGCTACTATACATTACAAAAAGAACAAAGAAAAGAAAAAAAATATTTATATATAACAAAAAATATGACAATTAAAAAAAATGTAACAACCCAGATATCACTCGGTGTCATATGAAGGAAAATGAAAGAAAAAAATGTAATTAGGAATATTTGGAGATGAGCAAAACTTTATCGGTTAACACAACTCTTCGTCGTCCCTATATCTCTTGAATCAGTCCTTTGTACTTCTTGAGCTGTGTAATGTTTGTAGTTCGTTTGAGTCCCATGCTCAAACTGTTCCACAGTTTTACCCCACAGATTGAAATGCCCATGCTCTTCAAAGTTCCATTTCCCTCTCAAATTATATTCCCCTTCTCTATCTGAGAATATTTTTTTACATAATTTATATAATAACATCATTTATCAGACTTTGATCCTTTGTCTGCCTTCCCATCCCCATGTTCAAGACCGTTCGCTTATTTAGGCTATTTAATTTTTGTATATCGTTACATTATTTTTTATATAAGGGGTAATTAATATAAGCTGTTTCAGGTCTACGGCGTCATTTATACAACATCGCCCACCACTGGATTTGTAATGAACTGCAATACATTTGAGCTTCTGTGCTTTGAGTACATGCTATGAAACAACACTACCCTCTTCCATGTTACAATGCCCAGACGCACTTCTGCGGTGATTTAGGTGAAAGTAATGCCAAAGTAGTGTAATCAGTAATGCATTACTCTACCCAGACAGTAGTTTAAAGTAACTTCCATCCATCCATTATCCAAACCGCTTATCCTGCTGTCGGGGTCATGGGGATGCTGGAGCCTATCCCAGCAGTCATTGGGCGGCAGGCAGGGAGAAAACCCTGGACAGGCCGCCAGACCATTACACAGGGTCGACACACTTCTTGTCAAAAATATTATTTAGGGGCTTTCATCTTTTTCAGCTGTTCTTGGTGTTTGGCTCTTTACGAGTTGCAGAGTAACTCAGCAGCTTCTGTTTGTATCTAATTAGGGCTAACATGGATTCCTGCTTCCATACAAAAATCTTGGTTTGGTAAATGTCCATCCTTTCCCCGTGTCACAGGTTTGTTTTTTTTCCCACAAAAATTAAGTTGACACGGAATTTAGCTTCTTCCCGAACGGCTGCAACTAGATTTACTGTATTCTTAGAACTGCATTACTTTCAAATGAAAGTAACTAGTAATATGTTGCATTTTTTTAATATTGCATTTTGATATTGCATTTTTGCATTATAAAATATTTCAAATATTGCATTTTGAAAGTAAGTTGCCCAACACTGGTTATGAACACAAATAAAATGGACCTCTATTTTCAACCCTTCATATACTAGTATGAGAGTCTATGGTAAAAACACGCGGCCTGTTCCTCAAGCAAGCACCTTGATGCATAGTTTAATCTAAAAGTCAAACTGTTTTGAGCTATTCGCAATGAAAAACAAGAATAATTAATGCTGTTTTGCATCATTGGCATTCAAGATGGAAGGACAGTGAGAGCCTTGGACTATTGGGATTTTTTTCAGTTAGGTATCGGGGTGGACCAGGCAATTTATAAAATGTTGTTAATACTTAACAATATCAATGTAATAATTTGCAGACTGATTGTTTTTTTTTTATTTTTTTTCCTTTGGGTGCATTCGTTTTTGTGACAGTGCAGGTCCAAATCTATCGGACTGTACATGCAGTGACGGACTGCAGTGGCATACAGCTGTTGAACATTGACTGGACCACAACTGCTTGTTCATTGTGGAAATAAAAAGACGGCATCTGAAATGTGAAACTATAAAAGTCAGTGTCCTTGTGAGGAACTTGTATGTTACACGGGACTGAGCAGCAGGGACAGAAAGCCCATTGACTGTGGACACGCACACACCTGCCCAAATGTGGTCATTCAATAAATGAGAGAGAGAGAGAAAATAATAAAAAATGAATAAAACAAAACAAGAAACATGTATCATCCATGCATTATCCAAACCGCTTATCCTACACAGGGTCACGGAGATGCTGGAGCCTATTCCAGCAGTCATTGGGTGGCAGGCGGGGAGACACCCTGGACAGGCTGCCAGGCCATCACAGGGCTGACACACACACACACACACCTAGGGACAATTTAGTAAGGCCGATTTAGCTGACCTCCATGTCTTTGGACTGTGAGAAGAAACCAGAGGAAACCCACGCAGACACGGGGAGAACATGCAAACTCCACGCAGAGGATGACCTGGGATGACCCCCAAGGTTGGACTACCCCGGGGCTCAAACCCAGAACCTTCTTGCTGTGAGGTGACTGCGCTAACCACTGTGCCGCCAAAACTACAATCCACACTTGTGAAATACACTCAAGTGAAAACTATTTGTGGAGGAGGCGCAAGACAGGAAGCGAGCCAAATAAGCAGATCTGGTAGCCGAGAGCTGGAGGAATGTTCGGAAGTCCCACTGTGAGCCAGCTGAAGTGGGTTGCAGAGGCTTTGAAGGCCATTCTCTACACCAGGGTCTGAGACTCTTGGGGCTGCAAAGAAGAAGAGCCATTAGGAACATCTTGGAAGCTGTCGAAAAGGCTTCCCGTTGGCTCTGGGTGAAGAGGGGTGACAAATGAGTGTAAATTCGGTGGACACTTTTACCTGTTGTTTTTGTACAGGTATTTTCTATTAGCCATCTAATAGCCTATACAGTGTGTTATGGAAATACTTTACCAGACTTATGATTTGTGTAAACACGGGATTTAAAGACCCAAGTTCTTTGCAGTATTATCACACTGTATTAATGCTTGCAAATATGGCACACAAAGCACGGTTCCCCAAGTGCGTGCCCGCCCCGAGAGCACCTCTCCTTTATGATAAGCAGGTGTGCTCCCCGTGAGGGTGAGTCCCGGGCAGTTGTTTGCTCTTCTTCTCCTTATCTCCTCTTTTCCAGCTCACATCCCACCAAGGCTGTTACTCTAATGACTTTGTGTAAGCTTACATACATTCAGAAAGTGTCTTACACGTTTCCCTGCTTATCGACTAACGGTCAACAATAAGCTCATGACTCACATGGAGAAGGCATGTTGGCTCATGATATAGGCCATACATAGTTAAAGATTAAAAGTAAGCAAACATTATATATAGTTCTTCACACACAGGTTGTGTAGTCACTGGCACCGATGAAAAGACAGGAGGTGGCGCTGGAGGTGGCTGGAGGAGTTGAAGATACTTAGATTTTCATTGGGAGTGATGAGGAAGGACAGGATTAGGAATGAGTATATTAGAGGGACAGCTCAGGTTGGACGGTTTGGAGACAAAGCAAGAGAGGCGAGATTGAGATGGTTTGGACATGTGTGGAGGAGAGATGCTGGGTATACTGGGAGAAGGATGCTGAATATGGAGCTGCCAGGGAAGAGGAGAAGAGGAAGGCCAAAGAGGAGGTTTATGGATGTGGTGAGAGGGCATGCAGGTGGCTGGTGTGACAGAGGAAGATGCAGAGGACAGGAAGAGATGGAAATGGATGTTCCACTGTGGCGCCCCCTAACGGGAGCAGCCGAAAGTAGTAGTAGTAGTAGTAATAGTAGTAGTAGTAGCAGTAGCAGTAGGAGTAGTAGTAGACACACAGGTTGTATCATCATTAAATTACCTTCACAATCCCCTCTTTTCATTACTTTTAATCAACAACAATTTGAAACATCAAATTAAGACATAAAAACATTTGGAAATAATCAATGATTAAATGATGCGAGGATTAAATGATAAAGCAATAAATTTCGGTAAATGTGATCATAATACACATAGATTGGTTATATGATTATTAACTGAGTTAATAATCAGTTCATCTGGACACAACGTTTAGTGTTCAGAGGAACTGATTCAACTTTCTGCGATAACTGAGTAAGCGTTAGCATAACTACTATAATTATAAAATGAAAAAGAAACCAACAACTCCAAATAAAAGAAAGGGTCTGGGGAACCCCTCTATCAATGTTTTGACTGAGTCAGGTCACTACAGTTACTTGCTAAAATCTTTTTTTTTTTTGAGGGGGGGTTTCCCCCTTTTTCTCCCCAATTGTACTTGTCCACTACCCCACTCTTCCAAGCCGGTTGCTGCTCCACCCCCTCTGCCGATCTGGGGAGGGCTGCAGACTACCACATGCCTCCTCCGATACATGTGGAGTCACCAGCCACTTCTTTTCACCTGACAGTTTCGCCAGGGGGACGTATCGTGTCGGGGGATCACGCTATTCCTCCCAGTTCTCCCTCCCCCCTGAACAGGTGCCCGGACCGACCAGAGGAGGTGCTAGTGCAGCGACCAGGACACATACCCACATCCGGCTTCCCACCTGCAGACACGGCCAGTTGTTTGTAGGGATGCGTGACCAAGCTGGCGGTAACACGGGGATTTGAACTGGCAATACTCGTGTTGGTCAGCAATGGAATAGACCGCTATGCTATCCGGATGCCCCACATGTCCAATAAACTTGTTCGGCTGGCTAGGATAAACTGTATGGTTAATGGCTAGTAAGCAGCTATCCTTATCGCAGGTGTCCCACCTGCACAATAAGGACATTAATCTACTGTCATCTGCATGTTTAGCAATTTGCCTGTGTTTGGGGCAAAGGGTGGTAGATGAGAATGTAAAGGGGGTTGTTACTGCATTGTTGTTTTGTGGAGAAGCCATAAAATGGGACTGACAATGAAAATGGTCATTACTGCAAGACACCATATTGTTCCCCTGAGACCACACCCTGTTCTCCTTACACTAGAACGACCAAGGCCGCCAATTTGACGGTTTTGGATTTTCAAAGTTTAATAACTTGGTGAAAAGAAAGAGATACAGACCTGCCACTCCCTGAATGCTCCTAAAATTGCATATATTGGCATTAAAATGAGTTTTACATAAATTGCACAAAAAAATGTATGATAAGATCTACCTAAAACGACCATGAGCAGTCAAAAAGACAGCTCGTAATTTGCACATCATCGTGTGCGTCATGTGACTATTTATGACGTGTGCTGGTCACGTCATTTCCTTCGTGAAGTTCATTGCTCTGTCCTAGAAACACACCAGCATTCTCCTGTGCAGAGAAGTAATCTAAACTTGATTTTGGATTATTGCCAGCATGTCTGGTTACAGACGCCGTTACAGACACACCATGACTACTACCATTTACCTCGTCCTCTAACCCAGCCACTGAGGATGCACAAGCCGGTGCATTCTTAGTAGCAGTCCCAAGCCCGGATAAATGGGGAGGGTTGCATCCGGAAGGGCATCCAGCATAAAACCTTTGCCAAATCAAACATGTGGCTCATAAATTAAATTTCCATACTGGATCAGTCGAGGCTCGGGTTACCTACAACCACCACCAGTACTGTTGGCCTACAGGGTGCCGGTGGAAATGATGCTACTGTTTGGCAAAGGAGAAGTAGAGGGGGAAGGCATGTCCAGAGGTAGTGGGAGAGGAGGAAGGGTAGGAGTGTGGAGGTGAGAGTTAGAACTTTGATTTTTGTCACTATGACTGTTAGAGGGAGAGAATTAGCTGTTTTGGAGAGAAGGAAGGTAGATATACTGTGTGTGCAACAGACCAGGTGGAAGGCGAGTAAGGCGAGGAGCAACGGAGGTGGGTTCAGACTCTTATACCATGGTGTGAATGGGAGGACAAATCCTGAAGGAAGAGTATATCAAGAGTGTGTTGGAGGTGAAGATGGTGTCGTACAGAGTGATGAATATGCTGGAAGCTGGATATCAAAGGTGTGATGATGAATGTTGTCAGCCCATATGCCCCGCAAGTTGGGTGTGAGATGGAAGAGAAAGAAAAATTCTGGAGTGAGTTGGATGAAGAGGCGGCGAGTGTACCCAAGGCGGAGAGATTGGTGATTGGAGCAGACTTCAACGGGCATGTTGGTAAAGGGAATGGAGGTGATGAGGAGGTGACGGGAAGGTATGGTGTCAAGGAGAGGAATGTGGAAGGAAAGATGGTGATGGATTTTGCAGAAAGAGTCTCCCCTGTGGGGATGTGTAGTCTGCCCTCCTGCCAGGTCTACATGGTGATGGTGGTCATGTGGCACAGGTCCTCAGCTGTTCCAATAACATCTGGATGCTCTTGGGATCCTCCTCATAACATTCTTCATATAGCTCATAAACCCATTATAATTCTGTTATCCACTTTCAATGTTGTATTCTGTAAAATTGTGTTCTATTCTGTACACAAAACATCCATTGCATAGCTGTCCATCATGGGAGAGGGATCAATCTGTTGCTCTTTTTCTCTGTTAAGGTTTTTTTTTTTTAGGGAGTTTTTCATTATCCAATGTGAAGGTGTAAGGACAGGATGTTGTATTGCTGTAAAGCCCCCTGAGGAAAATTTGTAATTTGTGATATTTGGCTAATTGACTTGACTTGACATTACACTAAGCAGGGTGGTAAATCTTTCTTCTGTCATCCTTCCCCCTGCCCCAACTGTGGTGATGTATCTGCCAATCATTTTTACTTTCTCATCACTGAAAGTGTTGCACCAGAATCTACCAGGAAAGAGAAATCTTTTCCCAGTATTATTGGAATTAGCTTTGGGAGTTGCTCAGTTATCTCATTTGGTACCTGATTGACTAGCATGTGTGTGTGCGTGTGTGTGTGTGTGTGTGTGTGTGTGTGTGTGTGTGTGTGTGTGTGTGTGTGTGTGTGTGTGTGTGTGTGTGTGTGTTCACCAGATTGTTCACCGCCGTCCGCCTCCGCTGCCCGTCATGCCTCATCCCCCGCCTGGCAGTGATTGCTGCGCTTGGTGCGCCGCCTCCGCCACATCCTCCCCACCTGGCCCCCTCTGGAGTTGAGTGCTCCCTTCCGGGGCTGCGGACAGTCTCTGTACCGTGGTTTGTTGCCCCGCAGTATCAGCATCCCTCTGTCACTTGTATGCTTACTCCAGCTCTTGTCATTTGCCCTCTGCCCCTGCCTCTTCCTTGGCTATGTCTCCAGCAAGTGCCTTGAGCCTGGAATGCTTGGAGCTGGGTCTTCTGGAGTTTTGCAATTACAATTTCTTGTCTGTCTCTGTTCTTTTCAGTGGAGGCAGTAGCTACCTTTTCAGCATGAATGGCATAATTTCTCATTTGGTCCAGCCTTCTGGTTCCCCAGCCAATACAGTGTTTCTTGACATAGCGAGTGATTTTTTTTTCTTGGAAACCATCAAGTGCACATCTTTAGCTGTTGTTCATAATTTGAGTCATCAGTAGGATTTTTGTGGCCTCATCATGCTGCTGTTTTTACAGAACACCTTTCTTAGGCATACCAGATAGTCTACAACTGTCTCCCCTTGTTGTTGTTTACAGCTTGGTTCTGCATCCCATCTTATGGTTGGCTCGAACTGGTCTTGCTGTCTGGTCAACAAGCCCTCTTCTATGGGTCTGTAGCCTGTTGGTTTCTGGTGTCCTGCCCAGTTGTATCTCTGATCTTTTTGGGGTCAGTTTCCTTGCCCCTGTCCCCACTTCAACTGGAGCTGGAATTGCAGTAGCCTTCTCAATTCAGATAATGTGGGGCAATATTGGTCTATTATTTCTCTTAGTACCCTCACATATTCTTCTCCTCCTGCCATATTGATGTCAGGCAGGTCTTCTGTGACTTGCTGCATTTTTGCCAGTGACCATGGTCTAAAGACCCACATCAGGGCATTGGCTGCATTTTCCCCTAGTACTGGGTTGGGGACTTCAATCCTAGGAAGCAGGGTGCACATAGTGCCATCTTCATCCTTCGGGGCCTTGTCTTTATCTATTGACTGCAGTATTTGTCCTGGTGTTGGAGGAACTGGCATTGCTGCTGCAGTCTCTGCCACTGCAGCAGCCTTTAGGGTGGCTTCTGCCTCCTGCTATTTGCAACAAGCTCCTCCCCTGGTGTGTGCCGACACAGGGTCCTCCTGTCCTGGTTGATAGTTCAAGGTAGAGTGCATCTGATAGGCCAGGTTACGGCATGTGGCTAGGCGGTGGGTCTGGGTAGACCTGTCCCTGGTCAGGAATGTGCCTTCTTCGCCCATTATTTGCAGCTGGTGGGAGTGAAGTGGTTGACGGTGGTGGAAGCATCAGGACACTTTCCTCCTGGTGACACTTAAAAGAATATGAGAATGAGACAAAGAGAATGAAACCGTCAAAAAGGAGATAGAGTGGAAAGGGGTGGTGATACTAAACAGATGCTTAACTTATTTCTTAATTGTTCCAGTTTCCTTGGGCTAAAAGAGCCATTATTTGGGATGTCTAATTTCTTCCAGAGTCCCAACTGTGCACACCCTTTTGGACCACTGTTGTGGTCAGATTGTGCTGTACTGCATTTGCATGTAGATGTTGTGGCCTAGTTATGGGGTCCTGCTGCTAGAGGGTGCTGTTGGTCAAGTGAGTGGAGTAGTGGGGCAGGATGAGAGGTGAGGCAGAAAAAGGAGTATGCTATGGTGTGGAGAGTAAAGACAGAGGCCCTGCTACAAACGTATTCGTGTTGGTGGTAATTATGAAGTACAACATAACAAGTTGCATCAAGAATAAATAAGCGAAAATAGATGGCTTTACTTTTTCTTGTTAAAAAGGTGGCATGGTGGCCCAGCACTGTTGCCTCACAGCAAGAGGGTCCCGGGGTCGAACCCCAGGCCGTACCAGGTCCTTTCTGTGTGGAGCTTGCATGTTCTCCCCATGTCTACGTGGGTTTCCTCCAGGTGCTCCGGTTTCCTCCAACCATCAAAAACACATCCATTTTACGGTTAATCCTGCCTGTGCCCCTGACCAAGACAAGAGGAAAAAGAACTGGAGTTGGTTCCTGGGCGCTGCACCACAGCTGCCCACTGCTCCAATAAAATAGGATGGGTTAAATGCAGAAAACACATTTCATTGTAACCAAGCCACTGTACATCCATCCATCCATTATCCAAACCACTTATCCTGCTCTCAGAGTTGCGGGGATGCCGGAGCCTATCCCAGCAGTCATTGGGCGGCAGGCGGGGAGACACCCTGGACAGGCCAGCAGACCATCACAGGGCAATGACATATAAAGTGGTTTTCTTCTTTCTTTCGTTCTTCTTCCCTTGCAACCTCCTTCTGCTCTCCTGGAGTGCCAGGGAGATCCGAAAACAGCGTTTGATGCTTGGATAAAATTGTTTGACAACTACTTGCTAGATATCAGAGGGGATGAATTTTCTGCAGAGAGGAAAAGAGCCCTTTTAATTCACTGTTCTGGAACAGAGAGACGAATAATCTACAATATTTTGCCACTTACTTCTGATTCTTATGATAGAGGCTTGCTGCCTTTGAATACCTTCTTCATTCCAAAAGTCAACATTGTCGCCAAGAGGTATAATTTTATGCTTTGTGCTCAAGCTGTGAGTGAGTCAATTGATCACAATTTGGTAGCCCTATGTGAGATTTAGACATGCAGCTTCAGCATCTTGGAAAATTAAATGCTTCATGATCAAATTGTTGAGAAAACATGCATGCCTTGCATTCGTGAAAGGCTGTTGCATGAACCAGAATTAACCCTTGATAAAACCCCTATCTTAGCCAGAAGAATTGAAACGTTCACTGATGGTGAAACAAAGCATGTTACTGCAGTGTACAGACAAGGAAACAAGATGTCAGGAAATAAAAATGCAAAAAGAGGAAAAACGAAGTGATGCCAATCAACAGTGCTGCAGATGTAGTTCTTCATCACCTTGCAAATGACCAGTCTTGCCCTGTGAAGAACTGCAAATGCAAAATGTGTGGGAAAATAGGGTAGTACTCCTAAGTTTACAAATCGTCTACTAAATCAGTGAATGAAGTGGATTTACCTGAGGTGACTGTGCTATGTGTTGGCAAGAAGTCAGCTGAAGGTGAACTAATGGGACATTTCCTTGTTGCCATGTCACCCTCTGACACAGGATCCAGTGTTTCAGTAATTCCAGAAAAAGTATACATGAAACATTTGAAGACAAGCAAACTACGTCCACCTTTTGTACAGCTGCTGGTGTACTCAAAATCTAAGCTGCGAGTACTTGGACGTCTTGAAGCCACAATTACTTACCTAAAAAGGACTGCCACTGGATTTTTCAATGTAGTCGAATCTGGTACACCTCTGATTGGGTTGGACCTGTGTAAAGCCCTTGACATCGAGATTAAAGTAGGAAGGTTGGTGGATCCTCCACCTGAACCTACGATGGAATGTGCAGTGATCTCTCAACCAGAAACTCCACTCTCACCCACGGGTCACAAAAATGAAAAGGAGATTGGATATACTAAAAACTTTGTACATAAAATGCAAATCCATCAAGAGGTTAAACCTGTACAACAAACGCTTTGTCTCTTGCTGTTGACAGTGTGAGACGCTGTCTCCAAAGTACTGACTGAACTGGAAGTTCAGGAAATCATTGAAAACATTGATTCATCTGAATGGGTGTCCCCCATTGTTGTCTCAAGTAGGAGAAACGGAAATATCCACATGTGTGCGGATACGAGGGAACTTAACAAGGAAGTGGTTCCTGACAGCCAACCAGCTGAATGCACATCTAGAGGGAACTGTGATTGTGGCAGGAGACTTTAACCACTCAGAACGAAAGACAGTGCTGCCCAAACTCCACAAGAATATCAGCTTCCCAATCAGAGACAAAAATATTCTGGATCAAGTTTACAGCAACATCCCGGCAGCATACAAAGCCACACCATTGCCACGCCTCAGCTTATCAGACCACATCTCACTGGTAATGACTCTGTCCTATAAACCTCTAATCTGCAGAACAAGACCAGCTGTTAAAACTGTCCAAGTTTGGAGTGAGGAAGCCACCTCACGACTGCAGGACTGCTTTGGAAGCACAGACTGGGAAGTGTTTGCACAGGGAACAGACTTAGAGGAATATGCTTCAGCCATCCTGGCCTACATTGACTTCTGTACTGAGACAGTACTAACTACCAAAACCATCAAGGTATTGCCGAACCAGAAGCCATGGCTGGACAGGAATGTCGGTCTCTGTGCAGGGCTCGAGATACTGCCTTCAGGACAGGTGACATGCTGGCCTACAAAAATGCCTGGAGGGACTTGGAAAAAGGGCATTAGAGAGGCTAAATGCAGGTACAAGCAGCGCACTGAGGGGCACTTCACACATAACAACAACCCCCGGAGCATGTGGAGAGGTATTAAAAACATAACAGATTACACATGCAGCACCCCACACATCAACTGTGACAGCGCACTCCCTGACATGCTTAACTAGTTCTTTGCATGCTTTGAAACGCAGAACAATGGCGTGAGGGCCCAAATGACCCTGCCCAAGGAGGAGCATGTCCTACAGCACCATCAGGTGATATCCAGTTTGAGGAGAATCGATATCTCCAAAGCGGCAGGACCAGACAGAGTGTCGGGCCACACACTGAAGACATGCGCTGACCAACTAACAGGGGTGTTCACTGACATCTTCAACCTCTCCTTACCACAGGCTGTAGTCACCCCCTGCCTTAAATCTACCATCATTGTACCTGTACCCAAGAAGACAGCAGTCAACTGCCTCAGTGACTATCGCCCAGTTGCCCTGACCCCAATTATTATGAAGTGCTTTGAGAGGATTTTTCTCTCTCACGTCAAGGACATCATCCCCACAGATCTGGACAGCCACCCATGTGCCTATTGGAGGAACAGATCTACGGAGGACATAGTCTCAATTACACTTCATACAGCCCTGTCCCACCTGGAGCATCCAAACACATATGTCAAGATGCTTTTCATTGACTTCAGCTCCACTTTCAATATGATAATCCCCCATAACTGATACACAAACTCAGCAACCTAGGATTAACCACCACACTGTGTTCATGGATTATGGACTTTTTCACTCACAGACCACAAAATGTCAGGATAGGCAACCATACATCTTCAACCCTCATCCTGAACACAGGTGTGCCGCAGAGCTGTGTGCTCAGTCCAGCTCTCTTCACCCTTTTCACCCACGATTGTACCCCCATTCACTTGTCCAACACTATAGTGAAGTTTGCTGATGACACCACTATAGTGGGACTCATAACCAACAACGAGGAGACACACTACAGAGAGGAGGTCAAACTTCTGGCTGGGTGGTGTTCAGACAATAACCTGGTCCTGAACACCAGTAAAACAAAGGAGATCATTGTGGACTTGAGGAGATCCAGGAAGACCACCCCAGCCCCTCTGCACATAAACGGTGAAGAGGTGCATATTGTGGATAATGTCAAATCCCTGGGAATTCACATAACCAAGGAACTCACATGGTCACTCAATACCTCCCACCTGGTGAAGAAAGCACAACAGAGGCTTTTCTTCCTCAGGAAACTTAAACAAGTCGGTCTCCCCTCAACTGCTGGTCAACTTTTACAGAAGCACAATAGAAAGCATCCTCTGTCAATGTGTCACAGTGTGGTATGCCGGCTGCACAGCAGAGAACAGGAAGGACTTGGCCCGGGTGGTAAAGACAACACAGATGATTGTGGGAGCTGTGCTCCCAAACCTGGATGCTGTGTATGCTGGCCACCTACAGAGGAAAGCCAGCAACATCTGCAAAGACACAACACACAGGTCACTGTCTGTTTGTTCCCTTGCCATCAGGGAAAAGATACCGCACCATCAAAACCTGGACTAACAGGCTGTGGAACAGCTTCTTCCCCAGAGCTGTAGCCTCCATCGCCCCCCCCCCACACACACACACATGCACACCTGCCTATAGCTGCTGAGGACTAACTGATAGCAAAGCCGCTGCAATATGGACAACTATGTGCAATAATCCCATGCATTATTTTGAGCTTTAAAAGCCGCTGCTATTGTTTATTGTCTCATTAGGATTTTTGCTACCTCACTTATTTTTACTACCTCACTTGTTACACTAAATGTTGTTTGTGCTTGTTTTTATCTTGTTTTTAATCATTAACTTTGTCTAGTGTTGCTGGTGTGAGAGTCACCAAACGAAATTTCGCTGTGTGCGCACAATGACAATGAAGTATCTTATCTTATCTTAGCTCCTTACCACTGATTGAAGACTTACTGACAGAACTGCATGGATATGTAATTTATTCCATTTTGGACCTGAAAACCTACTACCATCAACTAGAACTGCATAAGGAGAGCAGAGGGCTTGCTGCTTTCATCACACATGAAGGTCTGTACAGGTACTGCAGAATACCTTATGGACTAAGCTCCACCCCTGCTGTATTTCAAAAAAGAATAAAAAGGGCATCCAGGTAACGTAGGAGTCTATTCCATTGCCTACCAACATAGGGATCCCAGTTCAAATCCCTGTGTTGCCTCCAGCTTGGTCGGGTGTCCCTACAGACACAGTTGGCCATGTCTGTGGGTGGGAATCCAGATGTGAGTATGTGTCCTGGTCACTGCATTAGCACCTCCTCTGGTCGGTCGGGGCGCCTGTTCGGGGGGAGGGGGAGCTGGGGGGAATAGCGTGATCTTCCCATGCGCTACGTCCCCCATGTGTAACTCCTCACTGTCAGGTGAAATGAAGTGGCTGGCTTCTTTTCACCTTCTTTTGCACATGTATCGGAGGAGGCATGTTGTAGTCTGCAGCCCTCCCCAGATTGGCAGAGGGGGTGGAGCAGCAACTGGGAAGGTTCGTAAGAGTAGGGTAATTGGCCAAGTACAATTGGGAGGAAAAAAGGGGGGAAACCCCCCCCCCAAAAAAATGATAATTTTTTTTTCTGTGGAATACAAGGCATACAGTGTTACCAGGATGATGTCGACATCTATGGATCTTCACAGGCCGATCATGACATTAATCTGAAGGCGGTTCTGCACCACATCCAGGATGCAGGCCTGAAGCTAAACAAGGAAACATGTCTTTTTTGTCAGACTACGCTGAACTTCCTGGGCTAAAGACTCTCCTCTAAAGGCTTGGAGCCAAATGATGCCCATGTCATGGTAATCCTGAATGCCCCTGCACCCGCTGATGCTTCTCTCTGCTCATTCCTGGGCTTAAGTGCTTGGTATAGTAAGTTTATGAGTTAACTGTGCCAGTGTGGTGGAACTTGTGAGGGCTCTGTTGTGGAAGAACAATGCATTCAACTGGAATTATGCCACACAAGGGAGCTTTGAAGAGGTCAAGAGCATGGTTGTCAACAGCCCTGCAAAGACACTGTTCGATCCAAATAGTGAATAGAAGAGTGGTCTCTACTGACGTCACTGATTATGGACTTTGAGCCGTTTTGACGTAATTGAACGATGCTGGAGAAGAACACACATTTGCTTTTACCACTCGTAGATTATCTGATGCTGAAACAAAATGCTTCATCGTGGAAAAATAGAGTTTAGCATGTGTCTGGGCTGTTGAGAAGTGGCGTGTGTGGCTATGGGGAAGAAAATTCCTGTTATGCACGGATAATCAAGCACTGACTATGCTTCTGACTACCAGAGGGAATAACTCTGCTGGACTTCGCATAACCACGTGGTCTGCTCGCCTCATGGAGTTTGAATATGATGTTCAGTACAGATCTGGATCACTAAATAGTGTTGCTGACTGCTTATCTAGGCTGCTACTCCCTGGAACTGACATGGGCTATGCTTAGACTGTGGAGTTGGTTGCAACAATACCGAGACAACAATGCAGTCTCTAAGGCAGATTTCAACACTGAATGCCACTCCTGCCCTGTGCTTCCCAACTTCATGCACAAATCCAACCCTTGCAAAAACAGAAGAAGGCCGTTGATCCTGACTTACAGCCATATTACTTGATACGTGATGTAGAGGTACTTTTCGCCTCATTGTACCAGAATCACTGCAGAAAAGACTCGTAGGCATTGCTCATGAGACCCGTCAGGACATTGTCTGCATAAAACAACACCTAAGGGAACTGTACTGATGGCCAAACATGGACACACAGCTGGAAACACTGATCAAGGACCGTATTACGTACATGTAGATGAAATGTCAGTTTTAACTCACAATGGTCCACTCCATCCTGTACTATTACCTGCTGCCACATGGGAAAAGGTCTCAATTGACATTGTTGGTCCTTTAGAAACTGGACCAAGAGACTCCAGTCTTTCAATTATGCTTGTGGATTACCTCAGCAAATGGCCAGAAGTGGCTTTTGTCACACATGTTGATACTGTAACAATCATTCAATTCCTAACAGAAATCCTCTTACGAAAGGGAAATCCAAGAGAACTAGTGAATGATAATTGAACCCAGTTTACCTCTGTTGAGTTCAAGGACTTTCTCAAAGAGAAATTGTGCACCTGACATCATCTGTATACTGCCGTCGTGTTAATGGTGAAGTTGAATGGTTCAACAGGGTGATGAAAGACTGTCTGCAGACTGCCTCAACACAAGGAACAGCCTGGAAGCCATTCACAAGGTCCTTTCATATGGATTATAGAGCAAACACTTACTCAACCACTGGAGTAAGCCCATCACAACTACTCCATGGAAGGCAAATGAGAACATCCAAAGGAGTTGAATCAAGTGCAACTGGACTTGGTGTATATCCGTGAAGACGTTTCACCTCTCATCCAAGAGGCTTCCTCAGTTTGTGCCTTTCTGACTAGACGAAGCTAGTCTGACTGGCTGGTGATGAGACTCAGATATTTATCCTCTTGGAGTCGTTGTCAGAGCTATAGATGTCCATGGCTCTTTGTGTCCCGATGTTTACCAATGCCCGTCGCTAACATGAATGTGAATGAGAACATTCACAGACAAATGAGAACAAAACTCCAAATCATGGTTGTAGCTCCTACCCCTATAAATGAGGGTGCTGTAAGAGAAAGATTAAGAGAGAAACAGGAAAAATCAAAACAGTATACAGATAAGAGAAGTGCAAAACAAATATGGTTTTAACCTGGTGGTTAAGGAGAACAAAAGTTCACAGTACCAAGGACTGTGGTGAAAAAGAAAACCCTTACACTTGGTGCTGGATGATGGAACAATCTGCGATGCATCATACCTCTCTGCACTACCAGAGTTGAACACTATAATGGACAGTTACAGAGAACTGGTGAATCCCCAACCAGAGTCTAATGAGGTATCCACCTACCTGGGCTAAGGACTATGTCTGGACTTAAAAAAAAATGCATGCATGCTGTTGAAGTGAATTAGGCTGGTTGATTTGTTGTAAACAAGAGTACATAGTGTAATACCGTAGTTAAGTACAACGCTGAGAATGTTATCGTTATGTAGGAAGTTGCCTTTATTGAAAGAGGGAGATCTTGTGTTCAGATTGTGTTGTAGTTGTGCTGCATTTGCATGTAAATGTTGTGGCCTGGTTATGGCGTTCTGCCGCTAGAGGGTGGTGTTGGTCAAGCAAGCGGAGTAGTGGGGCAAGACAAGAGGTGAGGGAGAAAAACGTGTATGGTGTGGAGCAGTGGTTCTCAACCTTTTTGGGGTCCTGGACCCCCTGCGTATTTTTGATTTACCCTGAGGACCCCTCCACCTGATCTTGGGGGAGGGGGGTTGCAATTTGATAGAAACAGCAGAAACTGCATTTTAAATTGCATTAAAGCATTTATTCACTCTTTGGGACAAAAATAAGAGCTTTCAGTTGTAACTTAGATATAACAAAACGGAATTCTTATGCAGTAACTTTCAGATATATATAACAAAACAGAATATGTATTCAGTAACTTTCAGATATATGTAACAACAGAATTTTTATGCAGTAACTTTTAACAATGCAAACGGGAGCGAGATCTCATTAAAATACAATAAATTACACTTGTGAAACAGATGTAATAAGAGAAAAAAGTCCTGTTACCCTTTATAGTTTAGGTAGATAAAGGTCTCAGTCACATTTGAGTAAAATAATCCTATTTCTATAAATGTCATAGGATCTTTTTTTTAAAGATATTTTATTTTCACGGACCCCTTGCAATTACACCACGGACCAGTAGGGGTCCGCGGACCCCCGGTTGAGAAACACTGGTGTGGAGAATACAGTCGGAGAGGCCTTGTTTAAAACCTATTCGTGTTGGTGGTAATTACGAAGCACTAACATAACAACCACACTTCTCACATATTATTTTTGCTGGCCCCTGATAGTCAGTCTTCCTTTATTCCTTCAGCTGATTTGCTGTGGTATTTACCCATTTTGTTGTCTCTTTTTCTCTCTCTCCCTAAGCTAATTTGTTATTCTTATGGTCCACAAGCTTCATGCGCACACAATATTGCCCTAACCATACGCTAATTTTTTTTTTTGCGTATGGTCTGCAATTTTTTCCCCTCTTTGCAGACACAGTGGTGCCCTTAATCAAATTCCCAATCCATCCCAAGCCCATTCAGTCATCATATGATCATAAAAATATAGCACACATACGATCATCAGCAGTAGGAGGGATAACATGGCATTTTCCCTATATTGCTTCAAAAATCCTTGCTTTTCTCATCTAATTCATTTTTAACCCAAGTATTCTCACAAAAAAAACACACTTTTCTAAATGTTTATTTTTTTTATTTTTATGGCCTGACCCTTTAAACTCTTGATCAGACACAATAGGCCTAACTCCCTGACGTCTCCTTCCCTCAAAATATTGCAGGATCGCTGAATTCAACATGGATATTTCAGATTTGAGATGGTTGTGTTGACAACCATCAAATAAAATAAATCAAACACAAGATGCATGATTTTTGACCTTGCGCTTCATCAACTGCTGACTTTAGCCATTTACACCTCCCTGTTTTATCTAAAAAAGTATTTTAATTTTTTTTCCCGTTGTGGTGAAGAGGGAGCTGAGCTGGGAGGCAAAGCTCTCAATTCACCAGTCAATCTTTGTTCCAACCCTCACCTATGGTCATGGGCTTTGGGTAGTGACCGAAAGGATGAGATGGCGGATACAAGCGGCTGAAATGAGTTTGCTCCGTAGGGTGTCTGGGCTCAGCCTTAGAGATAGGGTGAGGAGCTCGGACATCTGGAGGGAGCTCGGAGTAGAGCCGCTGCTCCTTCACATCGAAAGGAGCCAGTTGAGGTGGTTCGGGCATCTGATTAGGATGCCTCCTGGGCACCTTCCTTTGGAGGTTTACCGGGCACCGCCAACTGGGGGGAGACCCTGGGGTAGACCCAGAACTCGCTGGAGGGATTACATGTGCAATCTGGTCTGGGAACGCCTTGGGATCCCCCAGGAGGAGCTGGAGGGTGTTGCTGGGGAGAGGGATATCTGGAGTGCCCTACTTCGCTTGCTGCCACCGCGGCCCTACCCTGGAGAAGCAGCTGAAGATGAATGAATGAATGAATGAATGAATGAATATTTTAATATGAGTAACGTTCAAAACTATTACATTTTTTCATTGGTATAAAAAATTACTGAACTAGCGTTTTGGCTAGCATTTCAAGCCCCATTTTATTTTTATTACAGTCGTTGAGCTTTATTGTCAAAAAGAATATAGGAAAAATACAGTCTATATCTTCAATATGTGCTTTTATGCCTCTTCATACGAGCGCCACAATCATTTTCATTAGATGGCGCCTATGAGTCAGAGCTTTGTTCTACTCCATCAGTTGTGCTCATGAGTTAAAAGTTTCAACGGAGTGCAGCAGGGCGGATGTCAGTGGAAGGGTTAGGGGGGTGGTAGTAACTATTTCAAATTATTTTGTTCTGTCCATGTAAATGTGTATAGCATGCACTGAAGAGACGTAGGAGCTGCTGTCCTCCGAGGAGAAAAGTGGTTGGTGAAAAGTCAACAGTTCCATAGTTATGACAGTTAGATGTGGGGTCACTCACATTGGCACAAAGGCAGGTGAAGGCTGTAAAATTATTACAAATTTTACAGGCTTCACCTTTGTAAAAAATTTCAAATTGTAAAAAAATTGGACATGTGTTTTTGTCTTCATGTTGGACTGCTGTGTGCACTTATGCACATGAAATTAAATGACAAATTGTTGCTGATTCTGATTCTGATTCTGATCTGTTATCCTCATCAAAAGGGACTCGTATTACAAAGCCTCAATGTTGAGACAAGCAACTGCAAGCTAACTGGTTACCTGCTGACTTCCCAGCAGCTACTTTGCTAGCAGCTGACGGCAGGCCAGCTAGCTGGACAACATTTAGTAGTCGTCAAGTACTGTCCAGACACTGAGATATTGAGAGACTGGAGAGAAGTAACTTGGCTTTATACATCCTTTACAACAGGAGTTCGTTCTTAGCGAGCAGCTAACAGCCAGGTGTAACTACCAATGTCTCAAACGTGTTTAGCCAATACAAGTGTCCTGAAGCATCACGGCAACCCCCCAATGCCTGAAATTTAAATTGATTTAGGCTTTTACGCTACAGCAAGTAATGCATACAATCATGGCATTTATAATAGAAACAGACCATGTCCTCAGTTTCACTTTCAGTGTACTGCAGGGGCTTTTGTTCATTTTTGAAAGGGGGTGTACAAATCATTTGAAGCCTAAACTGGCTGGTCAAAAGGTAAAGTTCAGAAGTGAAGAATGTTTTATGGTTGGTTGCGTTTGGAAAAGTGCTGACACAGCAGCTTGACTGTTTCATTTTGAACGGATCTCTTGGGTTTGGAATATTGCCATACATGTCAGTAAGAAAACAAAACGCAACTCCTTTTGGATTATAGCTTTAAATTGGTATATTTTGGCTGTCTTGAGGCATAATACGACGAGTGAATATCAGCATGGGTTGCTGGATGAAACTGGCTGAAACAAATTGAACAACTCATCTGTTACCCTGAAATTCCCACATTTCTGTTGGAATTTAAGGGTGTATTTTCTTAAAGCCGGGAGCGGCTAAATTGTTTTAGTTACACTTTACTTGCACTCAAACTCCTCAGCAAATTGTAGTGTTTGTAATAAACAGTCTCTACTGAGGACGTTTGAAAATGGCAGATGTTTGCAAAGTTTCTGCATAACCATCCATCCATTCCATTTATTATCCGAATCGCTTATCCTGCTCGCAAGGTCGCTGGAGCTATCCCAGCAGTCATTGGGCAGCAGGCGGAGACACCCTGGACAAGCCGCCAGGGCCTACACACACACACACACACACACACACACACACACACACACACACACACACACACACACACACACACACACACACACACACACACACACACACACCTAGGGACAATTTAGTACGGCTGATTCACCTGACCTTCATGTCTTTGGACTGCGGGAGAAACTGGAGCTCCAGGAGAAACCCCATGCAGACACAGGGAAAACATACAAGCTCCATACAGAGGACGACCTGGGATGACCCCGAAGGCTTGAACTCAGGACCTTTTTGCTGTGAGGCGACCATGCTAACCACTACGCCACCGTGGCGCCGTAACTGCATCTACGTAACCACCGTTTTCTATTTTAATTTATTTGCCTTGCTTGCTTTGATTTATTGTAGTTATCCCACGTTGTTCAGCATTCAAGCAGAATTACTGTTTATGTCAGTATTTTTAATGTCAGTATTGTCTGAGTCTCATCATTGCAGAGGCATTGGTTGTAGCAGGCCAGACACTCATGCTGTTTAGCTGGGGCATGGAAAAGTCCTGTCTGCTGCACTGGTTGTGGAGGGGCATCTAGAGGTACAACGGATTAACATATGACCACAAAACATGAGCACACTTGGAAATCAAGCAGTTTTAGTCTAGGATCACTTGGTGGCAGTGCAGACAGTTGAAAAGACCAAAGATATATTTCATAATACTTGAGACTGTTATCTATAATCAGCTGCCTGTAATTTTCTGTTATCTCTGGACTCTCCTTCTTTCTATGGGAGGCTGTCTGTAATAGTCAATACTTTCATCATTAGTTTCAGGGATATTTATTTTAGCGCAAGGACTTTTTTTTTGCACGTTCTCAGTTTAAAGAAATGCCTGCTCAGCCCTGCACATTTCAGGTTTTAGCGCCTTTTAATCATTTCAAGATGCTTTTATTTTTCGGCTCCAGTGGCCATAGTTTAGTTTGTGTCATTCATTACTTTCTCATGGTGCTCTTGACTAATGCACTATTAACTGCTCTCCACACACATACGTAGTGTAGCAAGTGTACTGCCTGCCCATAGTGTGTCTCATTCTTCCCACTTTCTGGGAATTTTTGTTGTCCTCCGTAGGTGGTTAGCATTCATCACTGTCACAAATTAAAAAGAAAAAATCTGTATTTTTGGCTTATTGCACCAGATGATTAAAATGATCCATTTTCGGGGGGGGGGAATTTTCTCCCTAATTGTACTTGGCCAATTACCCCATTCTTCCGCGTCACTGCTCCACCCACTCTGCTGATCCGGGGAGGGCTGCAGACTACCACATGCCTCCTCCGATACATGTGGAGTCGCCAGCCGCTTCTTTTCACCTGACAGTGGGGAGTTTCACCAGGGGGACGTGGCGCGTCGGAGGATCACGCTATTCCCCCCCAGTTGCCCCCCCGAACAGGCGCCCCGACCGACCAGAGGAGGCGCTAGTGCGGCGTCCAGGACACATACCCACATTCGGCTTCCCACCCGGAGACACGACCAATTGTCTGTAGGGACGCCCGACCAAGCCGGAGGTAACATGGGGATTCGAACCGGCGATCCTCGTGTTGGTAGGCAACAGAATAGACCGCCACGCCACCTAGACGCCCCTAATTAATAATAAATTAAATGTATAGCGCTTTTCTAACACTCAAAGTCACTTTAAATAACGGCGGTGAAACGAGACAACAGATAAACATAACAGCCATACAGGGGTGGATGGGTGGATGGTAAGGGGGTGGGGGGGGCGCTATGAGAGGTAGAAGTGGCAGCCACATACGATGCCAGCAGTACTCTCCGCATTGTGTTTTTGTGATGCTTTTAAATGTGTGTGTAGCGTGTATGAAAGTTAGCACGTCACCACACACCAAGTTCATTTGTAGAGCACATTTAAAGACAGCACTGACCCAAGTGCTGCACAGCGACGATTACGGAAAGGTCAGTGCTGTACAATGCTAGTAAATAAAGACTGCACATAAAACGGCAACGAAACAAGGAAAACAAGGACAGGACCACATGTGACAAACAAAAGAGCGCCACTCGTAGACCAAATGCATCATTATGTGCTTCTCGTTTGCATTTAGTTAGTGTGTTGTGTGTTTTGGAGTGTGTTGCCTTTCCCTGGCTTACTCGTTTTGCATTGTCTGGTTTGTCTGTTTTGCCCAAAACCTGATTGTACTGTGGTAGCAGCTTCGTACATCTGATTCCCTCTGAAGGACAAGGTCTCTGTTTGTGTGTGTGTGTGTGTGTGTGTGTGTGTGTGTGTGTGTGTGTGTGTGTGTGTGTGTGTGTGTGTGTGTTTGGTCAGAGCCAAGAATGCATCAGCCAATGTGTTTGGTTTGCAGGCGCCAAAGTAATGTGTGTGTGTGCTCAAGTGTAAAAATGGAAGAGGGAAACCAAGATGGTGCGCAAAATAAGA